>NC_081345.1:5944631-5950240 GCF_029784015.1 Lycium ferocissimum | reverse complement strand
ATATATATATATATATATATATATATATATCCATATCTAGTGTCACATTATTTTCAATAATCAAATTATCATTTGTATCTCAATTCCACCAAGATGATCATATTAACTTCTCATCACAACACCATCAGCCTATAAGTCCCAACACAATGAATAATGGCACGAAGCCCACATAATCACTCAATCAATGGAATATAGGAAATTCAACCACACACAATCATGTTTGAAGATTAGAAATGTTTTCTTCTATCAATTTCACAACACATATAATCAACTAATCAAAGTATAACTCAAGTAGACCGTAACCTACCTCAAATTTAGAGATGTGTAACGACCCGTTTGGTCGTTATAATTCTTTTGGCACTTTTGCCCACTCCCAAGCATTTATTAGCTCCCTTTTGACCCGAGAGGATCGTTGAAACGCCTTTTGAGGTGTCTAGGCTGGATTCGGGTAACTTCGGTGAAAATATAGGCGTAAAGTAAGTGGTTGACCCGAAGTTGACTTTTGGGCAAACAAACCTTTTTTGAAATTTTGTCAATTCCGAGGGGTCAGGATAGTCGTTTAGAACTTGTGTGTGCATTTGATTCGGTTCCCAATGCATTCGGATGCATTTCGAAAAATTGGATGGGAAATGGGAATTAAGGCATCGGTGGTTGACTCGGTCAACGAGACCTCCGTTAGGAATTTTGAGGCCACAGACGCGTTCGTAGTGCGTTTTTATATGGGACTAGGTATCTGATATGTGAGCAGATGGCCTCGGGAGTTAGTCGAAAAATCGGATCGAAAGAAAATATTGGGCTAAGGTTCTGGTGTCTGGTGCCTACTTTGGCGGCACCAGCACCACAGGGGCAGTAGCCCTGCAGCTGAAGCGGTCCCAACCATTTTTTCTTGACCACTGAAGCGGTCGCCGGGGATGGCCGCAGGCGGTGCCGGGGCGGTCGGTCCGATTCTTCTTCTGACAAAATGTGACGGCAAGTGACTATGCATTTCGAGTCTTAGACCCTCATTATTTCATATCTCGATATTGGGGCTTGGAAGGCCAATTCTTGCGTACAAATTGAAGGAAATCTTGGAGGTAAAACCTTGTCTAATCATTTACTTCTCTTTAATCACAATCACCTTAGACTTTCCCCTTCCCTTTTCAATCACTTAGAAATGGAATTTGAAGGAGGGTTTTGGGAGATCTTTCTCTAAGAGTATACTTGATAAATTGCTGATATTAATGTTAAAATGTGCTGAATCTAAGCTTAGTAATCATATATCTTTCACTTTAAGGTTGAATTTCGGATTTGGAGAATTAGGGTTCATACCCAATTTGGTTTTTTTTTTTACTAGAAATCAGATTAGGGGATAATTCTTAAGCTAAATCAATAATTAATGGTGGGGTTATGATTACCTAGGATTCAATTTGGTATTTTACCCGTAAATTTCCCATTTCGCCCTTGTGGGCCCGTTTTTCCAATTTCTAGGGTTAAAATGGACCTAATTGATATCATAGCAATATTAGTATCATTATTCATGATTTCTAATTTAGAATTCGATTGTGCTTAGACTACTTTGGTTCTGAGCTTCAGAGAAAGGGAAAGGCGATAGAGTGACTTGTTACAAGGTTGCCGGTTCGGCGGTCCGTATAGGTTATGATTTACCTTTTTGGTGAGACTTAGTATAGTGAATCACATATTTAGATTATGATGTCTGAGACATGAACCTTCGGGTGTGAAGTTGGGATGGATATTGCCTTTGGTTGGGCCCTGATGTGTTTTGGGACTAGCCGCCCCGTTATATGTGTTTAATTGTTTAATTGTGTTAGTTTGATGCCATGTGTAGTTGGTAGATAGAGAATGTCGCTTGTTGTCCTGATTCAGATAGGATTGACATACCCGTTGTTGGTATTTGTACTTTGATACATTATTGGCGTACCCACTATTGGTACTTGAGTTATTGATATATGTTGGCATACCCACTGTTGGTATTGTGATGTGATATATTGTTAGTGTACCCCGTTGAGGTAATTGTGATATTGAGCATGCTAGTTGATGATTGACATATGCATTGCACACATTCTCTCATATTATCATGCAAGGACGATATCCGGTGATGATCTGGTATCGTTGATTGAGCAAAACTGATATTGATAAACGCTTTTACTTGAGTGATTGTGAAAAAGGCTGATGTCCGAAGATCCATTCCGGAATCGTTATTCATATGAAACTGATACTTGATAAACTCTTTTACTTAAGTGATCGTGAGGAGGCTGTTGTCCGAGGTTCAATTTCAGAATCGTTGATTTATGAAATTGATATTTGACAACTCTTTTGAGTGATTGTGAGGAGGCCGACGTGGGTCGGTTATATTCGGGCATCGTTGCGTATGGCCGATTCCGATGTTATCCCGGATTCAATTGTAGTGCATGGGCTCCACGGGTCCCCAGAGTGGTGCCGGTGAGACTCCCCCTGTGAGAAACTAACCAGGGTCCCGTCTGTCTGTTTGACAAAGATCCGGGATGGGTGGCACTCATACTTCGCGGGTCACACGGGTTGTCTTTGCCGAGACGTCGATATTTTCATCTAGAGTACATGTGTACATCTCATTTGCATAGCATGGCATGGCATCACATTCATACCATTATTGCATTGCATTGCATTATGACTTGAGCGAGATTTCGTGATAACTGTATTGTGAAGATTGTGTTGTTGATTCTATTGTGTTAATTGTTAAAGGATTAGAAATAATCAGAATTATTATATTGGGGTTAGATACTTACACAGGTGTTGATGGATACTCGGTTACGATTATATTGTTCCATGTGTGATTGGTCTACTTGTTTATCTGCGTTATTTTTTGAATTGTGTTAACTATGCTTAGTCGGCCTATGATGCCTACCAATACTGTTGTTTGTACTGACCTGCACTTCCCCGCATTCTTTTATGAATGCGAGTATCGTCGGATCTACTTTCCGACTCGTGGGCTGAAAGACTCCTCAGCTTCTACTTGAGTTTTCCAGGGTGAGCATGGTGTCCGCTGACCTCGAAGACTCTTCTATTGTTTATGTCTTACTTTTCCTTCAAGACATGATTTGAGACATTTTATGTATTATTATTTAGACCGGAGTCATTCGTATTTAGATGCTCTTGTATGACCAGACCAGATACTGGGGTGGATTCATTTACTTCCGCACTTATCTATATTATATTACATTACATTGTGAGACTTACGTCATTTACTTCTTTCGCTATTTTATTATTTTTATTGATTGTGAATATTGAGTTAAGGGTTCGCCTACCGAGGTGGGAATGGTAGGTGCCCGCATGACCTAGGCTAAAATGGGCCATGACAAGCTGGAACAATGCAGATTACTCCGCTACAGCCTTTCCCTTCCATAAAGCCTCAGAACTTTTAAAGTCTAGAAATTAGAATATTCAATAAGTCATAATTACTCTAATAACGAAATCAATTCAAGAACACGCTTCCATTTAGCCCCATTCCAATGGGTGAATGATTTCTAGGTGTAAATCAACCTAACATTTGCCTTAGCAACCACCAATTATCAATTTATAAGGCTATTTAATCAAAACATCTATTACAAGCAGTTTCCATGGTCAAGCTACCATTTTTATGAAATCCTAAGTCTCAATTTGCTTAGTTCATGACTCTAATGGTTCAATTATTGATTAAAAGGTGATAACCCAAGCCATTAGATGATAAACACATGGTAACAATTATAACCCATCAATTATAGAAGGTCTATTAGGTTCTAGGGTTCCTATTTCTAATTCACCATTGTAGACCCATAAAAGGGATGATAATCATGAAGATGATAACGTAAGATGGAAGGAATAATTGAGAATTACCTCTCAAGGTTATTGTTGCCATAGCTTAGAAATTCGCCCTAGGTGCTTGTGGGGAACTGTTTTGGAGTTTTATGAATAGAAAATTCGGAACTAAGTGTTTAAAAATTGACATTTTGTTCCCATCGATCACTGCGGCGGTCAAATCACCACTGCAGCGATCTGGTTATAGCGGCCATGTGCCCGCTATAGCAGACCACACTAAACCTGACCTCCACCCTGGCGAGCCTGATCCCGCTATAGCGATATCTCTATAGCAGTCCAATGCCCGCTACAATGGACACAACGAATTCTAACTGACCGCTGCGGCGAGAAGCTGGCCGCTGCAGTGGTCCCGCCATAACGGTAATATTTCCACGGCAGCGGTACCACTGAACCAGTGAGCTCGCTAATTCCACAGTTTTTCAACTCTACCACCCAACATTTCATCCGAGGCCTCATAAACACAAACGAAATATGCATATAGGCATAAAAATACCATACAGACTCACCCGTGGCCTCGGAATTCCCAACGGAGTTCTAATTTCCTACGTCACCCCCCGATGGACTCAACACAATCAATTAATAATCACAATCAAGTCAAGTTTTCAGTTCTTAGCCTTTTATAATCGAGTTTCTATTAGCTCGTTCTACCTTTGGGAATGGGTGGGGTGATCCTATATTTCCCATAATGACCGGGAGGGTCGTTACACTGGTGCTACAAACCATATGGTTTCTGATATCAAACTGCTTGATAATTACACTATAGAAAAATTGTCTAATCCAAAAAAAGTGTTCTTACCAAATGGTGACATAGCATTAGTGACACACATTGGAAAAATTTCAATATCTCCTAAAAGCAGTCTAAATAATGTATTTGTATTATCTCAATTCAAATATAATTTAATGTTAGTATCCAAAATAACCAGGGAACTAAGATGTGGTGCATTGTTCTATCATGACTTTTGTGTATTTCAGGATCTCTCAAGTGGGAAGGTGAAGGAGACTGGTAGAGTGGATGTTACACCTCGAAAAATTTTTCGTTGATGCACAGTGAATAGACTAACGAAGGGAACGAAGGGTACGATGTTTCGATAAGTGGGAAATGACATTTGACGACCCTACTTAAGATATTAAAGGTATTCGAAGTAAGGGTAGGAAGTTTGCCAAGAGAAGACAAGGCATACGACAAGCATCGGAAGAGATTTACGAGTAACGGGCTAATGATGGCTTAATGATGATT
Organism: Lycium ferocissimum; assembly: GCF_029784015.1. Lineage (NCBI taxonomy): Eukaryota > Viridiplantae > Streptophyta > Magnoliopsida > Solanales > Solanaceae > Lycium > Lycium ferocissimum. The sequence continues at coordinate 5,945,172 of NC_081345.1, read as the reverse complement.
TGGAGAAGAGTTATAACGTCCCTTAGATTGTTAATGAGGTGATAAACAAGTGTTAAGAAGGTTCCATAAGGATTGGAGATCAAACGAAGTGATCTAGAATAAGATCGTTGAACCGATGGGTTATACGGTCGATTATACGGTCCGTATAATGTTATACGGACATGTAATCATCACAAGAAGGTCCCTCACCGGCGGGATTATATTACGGTCACTTATACGGACCGTATAATGTAGTATAATAGTCCACGCGAGATGAGGCTGAAAGGTCCATTTCACGGTCACTTATACGGACCGTATAAGTTTATACGGACCGTATAACTGTCCGTATAATTTCTCGACAGATCAGATTGTCACGACCCAACCCCGTAGGCCGCGACTAGTGCCCGAACTGGGCACCCGTACACACCTATTAATCGAAATAGCATACGAATAACCTCACAAGATACAAATAACATATACGTAGAAAAGGGAAAAGTTGCCCCAAAACAAATGTATTTTAAAACATAATCACTCTTTCAACAAGTATCACTATAAGCCAAAG
>NC_081345.1:5930566-5944531 GCF_029784015.1 Lycium ferocissimum | reverse complement strand
TTTGAGTAAATATTTGGTTTGAGTCAATTCTTGTAATTATGATTATAATCATGTTAAAATGATTTTGGAATGGGGATGATTTTGAAATGAATGAACGAATTGGTTTTTTGACCTAATAGGAGTTTAAGGAATTAAAATAAGGATAAGTAGGTAAAAAGACTATTTTTTGAGTTGGAATGTTTTTTGGACGTTTGGGGTAAAAGATAGAGGGAAGTTTTATAAAAAAGGAGAGCTTCCCAAATTTTTTTTACCTTAGTTAGTATGCTAAGCTATCTTTTTAAGATAGTATCGAATGGGAGAAAAGCTTTAAGGAGAATCAAGTAAGAATATTGAAGGGAAAGGTATGTAAGGCTAACCCCCAGAGTCATGGTTTTTTGGCCAAACATCTATTCTTCTATGAGCCTACGATATCCTCAGCAATGATCCTATCTCTAAAAATTACTAGCTTATGATTCTCGATATGATATGATTGTACTAAGTACCTTATATGACGATTAATCCTTTAAGGATAGATGTAATGAACGACGTTAGTAATAATCTAAAGATCTTTATATGTATATGTGCCTATGTATGTATTATGACACCCCAGGACTTATATGCATGCCGGGTAGAATACAGTGAATATATATATATGATGCGCGCGCCGCTGCCCGATTGGAGTACGGATAACCACCGAGCCTTGGTAGGACGGTATGTATGACACCGAGCCTTGGTAGCCAGTGTATGTGAAACACCGAACCTTCGTGGTCGGGTATGCTATATAAATGCTATGTATATGACATCAATATGAGTACGAATATATAAGTATATATAAATGCTTTATCCATATGTACGTAACGTATATGATACGTAAATGATATGTATATAATATGAATATAAGTATGAATGAGAGTATGAATACGAATACGAAAATGGATATGAAAGGTAAATGAGTACGAATACATATACGGATATGGATGTATGTACACGGATACGCAATAGAAATAGAATGTCCCTATGAAAAGCAAGTAAGTGTTATGACGATGATACTATTTGTTACACCTCGATGTGAAAGTATGTTAAGTGGTGCAGGTGTTAGCACCGGTATTCTGCCTGTGTCTCCAGTTTGGTCGTGACAAGGAAAATGGCCTTTACATAGTAGTAAATCAAAATATTGGAACTCAATCAACTGAAGTAACCTTGGCCGCTAAAACTACTACTAAAGCTACAATTATAACAATTCTTCTGATGTTAGTCTTTGGAATCAAAGATTTGGACATGTGTCATCTAAAGTCCTCAACAAATTACTGCCTAATAATGTAGATAGTATATCAAGTGTTGTCAATAAATGTTCAGTGTGTCCTTGTGCTAAACAAGTTAGATTTCCATTTCCTATAAGTAGCATTAAGAGTGCTAGTTGCTTTGATATGGTGCATATGGATGTTTGGGGTCCATACAAGATTCCTACTATTGATGGATATAAGTACTTTCTTACAATTATGGATGACTATACAAGAATGACTTTGATTTACTTACTAAGATTGAATTCTGATGCATGTGTTACAATTCAGTACTTCTTAACATATGTTAAAACTCAGTTTAACAAGATTGTGAAAATTTGTAGAACTGATAATGGGATTGAATTTGTAAATGACATATGCAAAGACTTTTTATTTAAGAATCTAGGTGTTATTCCCCAAAAAACTTGTGTCTATACTCCACGACAAAATGGAGTTGCTAAGAGAAAGCATACTCACATTCTAGAAGTCAGAAGGCACTTAGATTCCAAGCTAATATACCTATAAAATTCTGAGGTTACTGTGTACTTGCTGCTGTTTACATTATGAATAGACTACCATCATCTGTTGTCCACACATCTCCTTATGAGAAACTTCACAAAAGAAAATCATCTTCAAAGACATATGAGAGTGATATGATGTCTGTGTTTTGCTAAGAAAAATAATCAGACTGACAAAATGCAATCTAGAACTAAACCATCTGTTTTCATGGACTATTCTGAGGTCCAAAAAGGCTACATTCTATATGATCTGCAAGATAAGGTATTCTTTGTTAATAGAGATGTCATATTTAATGAATCAGAATTTCCATTCAAATAAGGAAACTATGACTCCACGCCTCAATTATTCAAACAGTTAGATGATATGACTAGTGAAGAATTCACAGTTAATCATGACAATCCTACTAATGCAGTTGTTGAGTTGCCTGATATAGGTACATCTAAATTGCATAGTACAAATGCAAATCATGAAGTTTTAAATGATGTACATGGGGCACAGAGATCAAACAAATCAAACAACACCATTACAAGAGTAAAAAACAACCATATCAAACATGCAGACTCTAATGACTCATGTGGAGCAGAATCCCTCATGACACCAAGAAAATAGAGTGGTTCAACCAATCCAGCCTACTAGGTAATCAGGAAGGACTAAGAAAGAACCTATTTGGATGAAGGATTTCATTTTCTTAACTCAACTACACCAGGATACACCATATCTTATCTCCAACTTTGTATCTTATGATAACATTTCTTCCAAATATCAAGCTTATTATCTACTTTCTCTTCTATTACAGAGCCAAGAAGCTACTCAGAAGCAGCAAAGGATCCAAAATGGATAGAGGCCATGCAAGCTGAGATAGAAGCACTTCAAAGCAACAATACTTGGCAAATAGTCAATCTACCCGAGGGCAAGAAACCTATAGGCTGCAAATGGATTTACAAATTAAAATACTAGGCAAATGGAGAAGTTGAAAGATACAAAGCAAGGCTTGTTGCAAAAAGGTACAGCCAATAAGAAGGCATTAACTATCAAGAGACTTTTAGTCCTATGGTTAAGATGGATACAATTAGAACAGTCTTAGCTGTTCCAGTTTCTAGACAATGCATTTTTACAGAGTGACCTTTATGATGAGATTTACATGGATTTGCCTCAGGGATTTATGAGTTGGGGGGGGGGGGAGCATAAACCAGTCTGCAGACTTATCAAATCCCTCTATGGATTGAAATAAGCCCCTAGACAATGGAATGCAAAGTTAACTGAGGCTTTGCTGAGTCTTAAGTTCAAGCAAAGTCAACATGATCATTCCTTGTTTGTGCAGAAGACAGAAAAAGGAACTGTGATGGTACTAGTATATGTTGATGACATGTTGGTTACACAAGAGAGTTTGAACCTTATTGAGGATACTGAACAATCACTACAACAAGTATTCAAGATGAAGGATCTAGGCGAATTGAAGTTTTTTCTCGGAATAGAATTTGCTAGATCAAATCAAGGTTTGCTTATACATAAAAGAAAATACTCTTTAGAGTTGATCTCAGAACTTGGATGGTCAGCAGCTAAGCCTGCTTATACTCTTATTGACATAAACATCAAATTAACTACCAAAGAATATGATGATCATACACGGTGCAATACTTCTTTTGAGGATCTGGTACTAACAGACATCAGTATCTATCAAAGACTGATAGGAAAATTGCTCTACTTAACTGTAACCAGCCAGACATAGCATTTAGTGTACAAGCACTAAGTCAATACTTGAAACAACCCAAGAAATCTCATATGGAAGCAGCTTTGAGGATTGTTAAGTATATCAAATCTCAGCCTGGTCAAGGCATACTCATTTCCAACAAACCAGTAAAGACTGTTACTGCCTTTTGTGATGCAGACTGGCATCTTGTGCTCATACTAGAAGATCCATATCTAGTTTTCTTATCAAACTAGGAGATTCTCTAGTCTCATGGAAGTCCAAGAAACAGACTACAATCTTTAGGAGTTAAGTTGAGGCTAAATACAGAAGTATGGCCCTAACTGTGTCGAACTTACTTAGCTACTAGGATTGCTAAATAAACTAGAAGTGGAAATTACACTGTCTTTTAACATGCTATGTGACAGCAAACCAGCTATTCAAATAGCTGCTAACCCAGTGTTTCATGAAAGGACAAAACATATTGAAATAGATTGTCCCTTTATCAACAAGGAAAAATGCAACCTCAGTATATATCAACCTGCAGATTTATTGATAAAAGGTTTGACCAAGGTGCAACATCAAAAGACTTAAATTCCAAGTTAGGTGTACTTAACATCTTTGCCACACCTAACTTGAGGGGGAGTGTTGAACAATGTAAATAGTCAGATATCCGTATACACGTACGTATATCGCCTTGGTTAGTTAAAGTTAGTTACTGTCAGGGTAGTTATTGAATTTTCAGCTGTCAAGGAGTTAGTTAGTTAGTTACAGTGCCGGGTCAATGGGGAGGCAACTAAGGCAACTGCCTTAGGCCCCCCAAAATTAAGGGCCCCAAAATAATTATTTTATATATTATTATATATTATAAAAAAATTTATTAATAAAAAATATTAATTTTTTAAAAATGTGATAGAGGTTTTCAGATAGATAACTCAAATTTCATAACAAACATGTATATATAAAAATGACTAATTTGATGTAGATATTGATAAAAAAAAAAAAATTGAAAAAGTCTTTTGTAGTAGTATTTTTTTAGAACTGATTATTTTAATCTGAAGTACACAATTGTTAATGAAAAAAATTATTTTATTAATAAACCTAAGGCCTCTTATCATGGTTTGACTTTAGGCCACAAATTACGTTGAGCCACCCATGATTAGTTAGTATTAATCTCGATCTGTTAATTGTTGATTAGTAGATGATTAGCTAGAGTTACCATGCTATATATACATAGCATCGCACATTGTATTGATTAACACTTTCTTATAAATGAATACACCCTATCTTCTTCTCTCAATTTCTCAACTGTCTCTCATCTCATATTCTTCTTCTTCATATAGTTTGATCCATGTACGGTCATGGAGATTGAATAATTTCAAATGGTTTTCTGTTTTGTTATTATAAACAGATTACTGCATTTTGACACAGTTTTGATAGCAGAAATTTGCTTAACTTTTCGTAGAAATTAAGAATTTATGAAGTGCACATATTAAAGTTCGATATTTGTACTTATATACCCACGATCTCTTGCAAATTTACAAAATAGTAATTCATGACTAAACGGGAAATTTCGAACTTGTATGAACCGTGCATACTCGAAAATGTTTCATTTTGAGATAGAACTAGAATTGTTTTCAAATGCAAATAAAGATAACGAAAGCCCCTGGCAAAATTACCAGAAATATATAAGCAAAGAATTTCTTAGGGACAATGAGTTTCCAGAGTGATTTGACGTGAGGAATTTTTTTTCTAACTGTACTAGATTTCTTATTTGAAAGAAGTCTACAATAATTGGCTATATTTTACTTTTATTGGTAAAAAGTCAAAAGTCTGAGAAGAAAACAATGGGTTGGCTTTAGTTATGGGTTGGCTTTAGTTATGTGTTTATATTCTTTTAACGATATATAAGGGTGCAATTATCTTTGGATAATTAAAAACATAAAATAGAAGTTTCTTTAAAGAAAATTCATTAAAAAATTTTCCTACAAACTATGTGATTTACCCTAAACAAGTACCTAAAGTGCTTTTCTTTCAAAAGAAAAGTCACACTTTAAGAAAGAAATACAATAACCTGAACAGACATTTCCAGTAAAAAGTTTCGAAAATAACATTATAAAAAAATCTAAAATATTTTACAGGCTTTTATATAGCTAAGTTAATAGAATTATGCATACCAAATATCTTATTTGTTACATATATATTTTTGAATAGTTGAAAATTAAAAAATGATACAGTATAAGCACTAGTAAAAACAACTCTTTTCCAACTGAAAAATTTCCCATTGATAGGGATGTACAAAGAAAATCGACAAACTACACTAAACCGATAATTCGAGTCAGATCGAGAAAAAAATCTGATTAGTGGTTTGATTTGACTCAGTTTGGTATTGAAAAAAAAACCCGACCATAATTGGTTTGGTTTGGTTTTAACTTAAAAAAGTCAAACCGAAGCAAACCAGCCTGACAATATAATACATATATACTATTTTTAAAATATTTTATACATAACAACATTTATTTTTAATGCGAATTTATAAATATTTCTTAATTTTTTTTATAGTGTTTGTCTTTTAATATATTATTTCAAGGTTGGACTTAGAATTTTGAGTGGTCCAATAAGTTCTATAGCTCATAGATGTTAGCAGCTCAAATAATTCAAACCAAAATTAAATCAATACGAATGCTAACAAAAGAAATTCAATTCTATATCTACGAATGACAATAATGTTGGAATCTATTCTTTAGTTTTGCGTTGGTTTAGATAATGAAAATACATAACTTGATTTTATTTTATTTTATTTTTGTCACATCGTTAATACTTATAAGCCTTACTTATTTTAGCATGACTTAGTATTTTTAGATTATGATCATTTTCATTATGGTTTATTAATAAGTAATATTTATTTTATGATATTTATTATCCTGTTCGTTGAATATTTTATTACAATGTCATCACTCATCTCACATTTTGTGTTATTTATTAAGAAACACCTTAATCATGTAGTTGTATCTTACTATGACTAAAGAAATATTTGAAGTAATGTTATATGTTTTATATGAAGACTTTTTTTCGGGAAAAAACCAAAAAATCCTAGAAAACCGAAAAATTCGAGGTTGAAAAATTCGAATTATACTGGTTTGATTTGGTATTTGGAAAATCCGAACCAACCCAGTTCATGTACACCCCTACCAACTGAATGTAGGTGGGAAAAACCTAAATAGTAGTGATTTCACACGAAAAATCAAGAAGTTTCCCAGCGTTTCAATAGGAACCTGTTTCCTAACATGCGTTTCCCACTGAGCTGGTTCAGTCGGAATGAGGTGGGAAAAACGTGTTTCATAACACAAAATTTTCACTGAATGTCGGTGAGAAAAACCTCCATTTCTAGTAGTGAAGGAAAAAAGAGACAAAATAGAAAGAGAAAAAATAGATCATGCTAGAAGAGATAGGATTAGGAATGAAGATATTCGGGAAAAAGTGAGAGTGGTCTCGATGGAGGAAAAGATGCGGGAAGCGAGGCTGAGATGATTTGGGCATATGACGAGGAGCGACACGGATGCCCCACTGCGGAGGTGTGAGAGGTTGGTTATAGACGGTTTCTAGAGAGGTAGAGGTAGGCCAAAGAAGTATAGGGGAGAGTTGATTAGACAGGACATGGCGCAGTTCCAGCTTATCGAGGACATGCCCTTAGATAAGAGGTTATGGATGACATAAATTAGGGTAGAAGGTTAGTAGGTAATTGAGCGTGTCCCTCTTATCCTCTCATACTTGTCACGACCCAATTTGGCTAAGTCGTGCGGGCATGTAATGACCCTTCCGGTCGTTATGGGAAATTAGGACTCTGTTGGGAATTCCGGGGCCGCTGGTGGATTCGTAGGGCGTCTTTTTGTATATGTGCATGTTTTATGTTGTGTTTTTGAGTCCTTGAATGAAGTGTGGGGTGATAGGGGAAAACTGGACAAAATCAAGCTCACTGCCCAAAACGAGTGGCTTGGCCGCTGTAGCGGGCAATGTACCGCTATGGGGGTACCACTATAGCGGTAGATGGACCGCCATAGCGATTTTGTTGTGTCCTGCTATAGCGGTCACTTGACTTCTATAGCGGTACCGCTGCAGCGGCGTGATGAGCACTGTAGCGGTCGACGTAAAACAATAGCCCAAATTTTATATACTCAGTTTTATTTTCTCTTTTCACTAAACCCCAACACACTTCCCAACAAGCACCTAGAGAGAATTTTCAAGCTAGGGCAAGATAAATTTGAGAGGTAAGTTCCACTGCTTTCCATGCTATCATTCCATTCTCCTTCATTATTCTAATCATCTTCATGGGTTTTTAATGGAGGAATTGAAGTAGAAACCCTAAGATGTCAATAAACCTTCTAAACTTGATGGGTTATGGTCATCATCGCTTAGTTATCTTTTAAATGTATTGTTTAGTTGCTATCTATCATAAATTGAACATTTAGAATCATTAACTAAGTGATTGAAGACCTAGGGTTCTTTAAAAATGGTGTCTTTGCCATAGAAAACTGCTTGTAATGGGAATATTTGATAGAATGTTGTATAAATGGATGGTAAATGAATACTAGGGGCCTTGATAGATTGTTTATCACCTAGAAAATCATCCACCCTTAGATTGGGGAAAAGGAAGGGTATTCTTGATTTGGTGTTTGTAAATTGAGCAATGTGACTCATTGAGCCTTCTATTTCTAGACCGTGAACGTACTGAGGCGTTAAGGAAAGAAAAGGCTGTAGCAGAGTAACTTGCGCCGTTCCAGCTCTACATTGAGGTAGGTTACGGTCTACTTAAGTTAGACTTTGGTTAGTTGATTGTATGCTTTGTGAATTCTATAGGAGAAAGCATGTCTAGTTTTCATGCATGATATTGTGTTACTAAACTTCTATGTGACTTATGATTGAGTGATTGTGTGGGCTTCGTGCTACTATCCCTGTGCGTTGATTCCCGCAATGGATTTTGTGACGAGAAGCCAATATGATCTTCGATAGTATTGTGACATGAAATGATGAGTTGAGTAATGATATTGAGAAGGTAAGAAACACTATTCTGTAAGAGGTGTGGAAAGGCACATATATGACCTAGATTATGAGCTCATGGTCCGAGGATAGTTCCGAAAACGAGAGGTACATTAATATGTCCCGCATCCGAGGTTCGTTCCGGAGCGGAGGTTTATGCTCGGGTTCGAGGAGTGGATCCGGAACGGGTGGTACATGGACACCATGGGTCCCCTGCAGGTCATGAATACTGAGCTATGACATCAGATAGTATGTATGTATAGCGAGTGAGGTTATTGTGGTAAATTTATTTCCGTTGTGGCTTGCGTGATTGTGATGCTTGACATCTTGGTGATTTGATTGTGATTGTCCTTGGTTGACTCGTCGTGATTTATCGATATTCATGTCCGCTGACTGGCTTGTTTTATTCTATTGATTTTATGAAATATGCATGATACTAATCTTAGTCGGCCTATGATATCTACCGGTACATAGTGTTTGTACTGATACTACCTTGCTGCATTCTTTTGAGTGCAGATTATGATACAGAGACCGTTGCTCGTCCTCACATCTAGCGTGGAGGATATTTGTTGACAGATTTTGGAGTGAGCTTCTTCCCATGCCAGGCCGCCCGAAGATCTTCTTGCTATGCTGTCTTTTCGTACTCTGGCCATTATGGATTACATATTTGTTAGACTTCAGTTCTTAGACATGTTTTAGATTAGAGTCCTGTACGATGACTTTCGGATTTTGGGGATTGTAATAGTTAGAACTTCCGCACTTATTTCAGCATTTATGGCATGATATACTTTGTTCTTTTAATGTTAAATGAGTAATAGTTGTTTAACTTGGTTAATATAAAACCGGATTGAATGGATAGGTGTCTTGTATGTTGGTTCGCCCACTAGGATTTAGATGGGTGTCAGTCATGGCGGGTTGGATCGTGACAGGGCACTTACCTTTTCCACCTCGGTAAGCGAACCCTCAACCCAACGAAAATAAAGACAGAAGTAAATAAATAAATTATGCGGAAGAGAATAATTACGGAAGTCTCACAATAATATATAATAAAGATAGTGCGAAAATAGGGAAAATACCCCCAGGGTCTGGTCTAGGCCATACAAGAGCATCTAATGAAAAATATACAAATTTGGAATATAATAATACATAATCCGTCTATGTCTTAGAATAGAAATATAAGACATAATAAGAGAAGTCTTCAAGGCAGCGAACGTCGCCTGCTCACACTGGAAACTCGATACTATGCTGATGGCGACAATCAGCCACGGGAGATAGAAGCAGACCCAACCTGAAACTCTGCATTCATAAAAGAATGCAACAAGTGTAAGTCAGTACAAAAACACAGTATTTGTAGGTATCATTGGCCGACTAAGCATAGCTAACATAATTCAGACAATAAAGTCGGATAGGCAGATAAATAAACAAGTATAAGTCAACGCAATAAAAAACAAGTATCCGTCATTGTTACACCTCAAAAATTTCTAATTTTTGTTGCCTTGTGAGTAGGCTAAACATGAGCTTAAGGTGATTATGAAACCCTTACGAGATTAAGGAAGGTATTAGATAGCTTAAGGTGCATACCATAAGATTTTGAAGTTGTACGAATATGTGAAATTTAGGTGTTGAAGGAAGTGAAATATAAGCCGTGTTCGGAAAGATTTTCGCTATGATTGAGCTAATATTTATTTGGTGATGTCTTGAGGGGCTGCTATAGGGCTTATTGCATGGTTAATAAAGTATTATGTAAGTGCCAAGAAGGTTCCACGAGGATTGGAAGTCAAACGAATCAACGAGAGGAAGTTTAGCATAACTGGGAGTTATACGACCACTTATACGGTCCGTATAACTTTATACGATCCATATAAGGAGGGTCTGTATAACATGACCTTCACGGAAAGGGTCATTTTCTTGGTGGTGTTATACGACTACTTATACAGTCCGTATAACTTGACCTATTTCAGAAAGGGACTTTCCTACGGTCCACTTATACGGACCGTATAATATTATACAGACCGTATAAGTGGTCCGTATAAGTCCATCGGGCTGAATTTTTATGTTTTGTATAAATAGATGGACTTTGTTCATTTATTTCATTTTTCATTTTCCACAAGTCTTTAGAGCTCAAAACCCTTCTCCAAGCATATTCCACCCCAATCCAAGAGAAAACAAAGATCAAGAGGCAAGAATCAAAGCGTTCATGTGTTGTAAGTGCTTCCTGTGGTTAGTAGACTACAAGAAATTCTTGAGCATTGAAGCTAGGGTTTTCACATAAGTTGGTAGCTGCTCCAAAGCTCATTCCCATGAGATAAAAGGTCAGTTTTCATGCTTATTTCATGTTATCATGAATGCTTGGTTGTTGAAGAACTTGGGTAGAAGAAGAAAGTAGAAAATGTGGGCTCAATGTAACTTTTATGATATTTTTGAGTAGTGATCTAACTTGAGTCATGATTCTTAGTATAATATGGGTATAATATTGTTATGGAATGTAGTAATAGTGATCAAGAAGCATTGTATGAAAATGTGCTAAAAGGGGTGTGAGGTTGTTGGTATAAGTTGAACATAAGGATGAATTTTGAAGGCTTAATGGAATGTGATTACTTGATTATGATATTGTGGGTGTATTATGGATGTTTAGAAGTTGTTTTGTAATATGGTGGAAGTTGACGAAATAGGGGAAATGCTGCCCAATTTTCATTAGATCATGAATTATTCTGGTTTAAATTTAAGAGTATCATTAAGGCTTAACCATGGTATGAATCCTTCTAATGTAGATTGTTCAAGATTCAACGGTGAATGTTAAGTAGTTAAGAAGACGAAGAGGTATGTAAGGCTAACCCTTCTTTCATTAAGGCATGGTTCCCTTGTATATATATATATATATATATATCCTTTCATGAGCTCCATAATGTTTTCCAATGACTCTATCTCTAAGATTACCAAAGCTCATGATTCTCGATACTTTCACGATACTAGTACCTCCTTTATATGATAGTTGGTCCTCTAAGGATAGATGTAACGAAAACGATGATGGCAATGACGTTGATGATACTTATGGACTTTTATGTATACGTGTCTAAGTATGTATGACTATTATGTAACACCGAGCTTATATGGCCGGGTATGATACCTATCGCGTGCGACCTCTGCAGTTGGGTACAAATAACACTGAGCCTTGGTAGGGCCAGGTACGTATAACACCGAACCTTATTATGGTCGAATTTGTGAGACACCGAATCTCTATGGTCGGGTACGATATTACTACAAGTAAAATTGTATTAAATGGAAGATCCCCATTAGATAAAGGAGTAAATAAATATGATGATGGCCACTAGAGGTACAAAGGGCTCCATTACCTCCTGATTCTTCTATCTTATGCTTTATGTTATGCTCCTACTATGATGTTGATTATGCATTATATACTCAATACATTATTCGTACTGATTCCCTTTTGTTTGTGGACGCTGCATCATGCCCGCAGGTGGACAGAGAGACAGGATTGATCCATAGATTTCTTGTTCAGGGACTGCATAGAGGAGCTCCATTTCATCCGGAGATACAGCTTTTGCTATTACTCTTTTGTGTACATACATATGGGCATAGAGGAGTCCTGTCCCGCCTATATGATGATGCATACTCTTCTTAGAGGCTCGTAGACAGTTGTGTATAGTTAGATGTCTTTTAGCCTTGTCGGCTTATATTTTGTACATCATTTTGTTAGCCTCGTCGGCTTGTATATATGGCTATGGGCATAGTTGTTGATGATGATATAAATGTGCTGTTGCCTAACGAGATTAGTACTATTGATGTTTAGAAATTATGAATAAGCTATGTGGCCCACCTAGATGTGAATATGAGAGTACGATAAGAGGTGCCTGGGTGGGTTAGCACCGGGTGCCCGTCACGGCCCTCCGATCGGGTCGTGACAGTCATCACCTAGGTTGACGCATCTAAACCCAAGTATGCCAAGTATCAATATATATCCAATCCGAAACCAATAAACACAAGTACCACACCGAATCACCACAAAGATAAGTCAAAATACAATACAATGCAGTGATGTAGGAATGCCAATGCAATGCAATGCAATGCAGTGTACACATGTACTCCGAACGGAAGTATCGACGACTCGGTAAAGACAACCCATGGGAGACCGCGAAGTCCATGTACTCACTCATCCACAGTTCCGGGATAATTATCGGACATTAGACGCTCACAACACACAATCCACGATTTTGGGACAACCATAGGACATCGGACTACTCACATCACTCTCACACAATCCACGATTCAGGGACAACCATCGGATATCAAACTACTCACATCACTCCCACGCAAACTGAGCTGAGCTCAGCTCATCACAGTGTTTCACCAAGTATCAACAATCTATCATGAGAGATGTGAATGTGTGCGATGTATGAGTCAACATGAATAATAAAATCAATATCACAAGTACCAAACACGGGTACGCCAACAATATCAGGAAAGACTACGTAAGTCATATAGAATACTATCCTCAAAATCAAATGCCAAGAAGTGGGGCACCACAATATCATGAGTGAGATATCTCAATAGTCCTAATATCCACTATCACTATGCGGCATCCAGCCAACAATCAGTAGGACAAATCAATCACAACACAACAGGGCCCAACCTAATACAATATCCAATCCAACTTTATACCCAAAGGTTTGCATGCTTTCTCCGACAATATAATCTAAATATATGCTTCGCTACACGTAATCTCACCAAGGGTAAGCCATAACCTACCTGGATGGCCAAATAGCAAGCACCAACAATCACTCATTCGCTTTCCCCTTCCGCTGAGCCTCAAGATCAAAGAAGTCTAGGCATATTCAAAATCTAGATTAGAAATTATGAAGATCGGTACTAATATCACTATCTTTCAATTTAGGTCAAAACCAATCCTAAAATTTGGGGAAACGGGACCCACAAGGTCAAAACGGGAAATTCAAAAGTAAAATATCAAATTAAGCACTACGTGATCAAAACCCAATAACTAATTGCTAAATTAACTCAAGGATGCACCTAATTTCGAGTTTCAAGCAAAACCCCCAATTTTGGGTATAAACCCTACTCTTAGATTCAAGAATTCAACACTAATAATGAAAGATATAAGATTAGCAACCTCAGATATATCATAATCTAGCATAAACCCAATCAATTTCATCATTGATAAGCCTAGATAGAACATTCATCAAAACCCACTTTTAATCTTCCATTAATAAGGGACTAACAAGGAAAGAGGAATTCTAACATAATTAGGAATAATGAAATAGCAAGAGGGTTACGAGAGCTTACCACCAATAATCTCCAAAAACAGTCCTCAAGAGCTCTATTTTTGTAATGGTATTAAATGATAGACTAAGGGATTTTAACACTTCATTAAATGAACTCACTGCCCGTCACCCTCTTCCCGGACGCCGGCCCCCCCTAACCTGTCGT
>NC_081345.1:5895493-5930466 GCF_029784015.1 Lycium ferocissimum | reverse complement strand
GGGGTCTGAAAACCTAAAATTAATACTTTTCAAACCCTTTTCTTTCTGCGCCACCAATAGTGTTGTCTCAAATCACGGTACATCTTAGTCGCCTCCGGATGAATGGAATAGTGAGATCTTACCTCAGACAAGATCAACTGAATCAAATCACCAACAGGAGGAACGCACACGCGTCCCCTAATCCTTAAAATGCCCTCAGAATCAATCTTGGCCTTCTTGGCCTCACCTCTTAATACTCTATCTCGAATCTTGCTTAACTGATCAATCCTCAAACTGATGAGTCCTGATCCGATCCAATAAAAACGACCTCACATCTACACAAGCCAAAATCCTGCCTGGGGATGAAATATCAAGGCGAACGAAATTGTTGGCCAGAGTCTGAACCTCCATGGCCAACGGACGCTCGGAAACAATCAAACGAGTTAAATTCTCTATACTACCGGCCTACATTCAAGGCATCAGCCTTGACAACATTTGTCCTCCCGGATGATAAAGAATAGAGATGTCATGATCCTTGGGGAGCTCCCATCCATCGGCCGCCCGGAACTAAGATCTCTCCGGGTGAAATATGTTGAAGACTACGGTGATGGGGTGAAAACCTCGCGGGGACAGGTACAAATAATGCCTCCAAATCTTGAAAGCAAAGACCGCGCTAACAACTCCAAATCATGGGTAGGGTAATTCTTCTCATGAACCTTCAACGACGGAAGCATAGGCTATCACTTAACCCTCGTACATCAACACAAGACCCAAACTCCATGCGGGGAAACATCACGTAAGGTCACAAATTCTTACCTCCACGGTAATGCTAAGATCGAATTTCTAAGTCAAAAGAAGCTTGAGCTTTTGAAAGCTCTCCTCACAATCATCTGACCACAGGAAAGGAACATCCTTCTGATTAAATCTGGTCAAAGATGAAGCAATATGTTACACCTCGCGTTTTGTACATTTGAGTATCCCGAGTTAATGACGAGAAGTTAAGGAAAAGACTATGTTCTAAAATTATCTTAATGCATTAGTAGGTTATGGAGCATTATTTACGGACGTTGGTAGTATGGAAATAATGAGAAAGGTTAGAGGGTAAAAGGAAAAGTTCGGAAAAGGGTTCATGGAAAATATTGTGGAGACTAAGGTAAAATGGGAATTTTACAAAGTTCCGGAAAAATTCATGGAGAGGCCATGTTGGCCAAGTGTACTATATGCCCTTATTTTAATTTTAATGAGGGGCTAAATGTAGATTATAAAAATGCATGAAGCAAAGCTTGTCTTGGAAGACAGTGGTCATCTTTGACCACTTTGGAAAAGTCTAAGAAAATAAAAGAAAGGTCAAGAAAGATAAAGGAAAAATCTAGAGAAATGGAGAGAGAGGAATGTGCCCCTCACATGCATGCAATATATATATAAGGAAAAGGGGTGGTCATATTTTAATAAGAGAGAAAGACACAAGAAAGAAAGAAAGAAAAAGAAAGAAAAGAGAGAGAGGTTCGTCCATGGCTGGCCGAACCATGAGCTATGGGAGAGTGATCATGGAAAATTTTTCTCTTCATGATTTCCTACTAAATGGAAGGTCCTTGTCAACATAGAGTGGTTGTTGGAACAAGAAAACTATCCGTCTTGCAAGGAGAAGCCTAGCCGAGGAAGAGGTAAGGTGAAGAAGATGATGTTCAATTTTTATCTTCTTATGCTATGTGTGTGTTATGGACGTTTGGATAAGTTGTGACGTGTTGAAATGGATGAAATTCATGATGTTGTGTATGCATGGGTATTGGCCGAATGTATAGGTTATTTGTGTAGTAAAAGATGAACTAATGTAATTTAGCGTTCTAGTGATGTTGTTGTGAATATTATGACGTAAAATGGATGTTTGATGACTCATGTTGAAGTTGTGGCCGTGTATGTGTGTTGGCCGTGGGTATGTGTGATGTTGTGTAAGGGTGGTGAGTTAATTGAATTTAGCATGTTCTTGTGTTGTTGTAATGCATAGAAAATGAATGAAACTCACTGAGTGTTGTATGTTGTGGAGTGGCCGAATAGGGGCTGCTTGGTGCGTGAAATGAATTAATGTTATCAAGAGTTTTGATTGTCGTCGTTATGAATGTTACGATGTAGAATGAAGGTTTGATCACTTAAATTGAAAGATAAGATAGTTGTGGGCTGATTTGGAAAAATTGTATGAACTTAATGAGATTCTTGTATTGATGGAAATGATGTTGCTAACATATGGAATTGTTGGTATAGTTTATGAATTCGAAAGAGAGAAGTTGTAGTAGTGCAAAGCTTCGTTTTCGAAACTTATGCTAATTGAATATAATGCTCTTGCATGCATGGAAGATAATGAGACTAGTATGATATTGGTGTGTATGAATTATTAAGTTGTTATTGCTTTTATGGAAGTTGGAAGGTCTCGAAGGAAGTAGTATATTGATTGAGTTGTTATAACGCATCTTGGGTTGAAATTTGAAATTGTTAGTATGGTTGCGATATTGTGATTGATAGTTTGGCCGGTTGAATTCCCGGATTGTTGTGGATGAGAATTGGCCAAGATGATTTTTTGGGGATGGCGTTCACAGGAAATGTCAAAAATTTTGGTAGACGGTGTTACTTAGGAGAATTTACTTCTAAATGCCTCTAATTAAGGTTTGAAAAACATGACCAAATTGTAGATTTTGGCGGATTTGCAACTTGGATTTGGAGCAGGAAGGAGCGGAAAGAGGTATGTAAGACTTCACTTTCCTTCTTTTGGCATGTCTTAGACGTAGTAGGCTTGAATACGGGCCTCGGGACAATTCCTTTCCCTAGGAATCCGGAGGCAAATTAGTTACTATTCATTCGGTAAGATTGAAGTAAATGTTCGCTTTAATGGTTGAAAGAAAGGTCCAAACACTTAGAACTTGCATGATTAGGACCCGATTACCCTAAAACTTCCATAAGTATTGTCATGAAACGTATTAAACGTAAATTGTGTACGCCACCTCATTTGACCCGAGGTGGGCCCATTATTCCCGAATTCCCTCCTATTGTCCCACTAGGCTTATTTCCGTACTATAGTCAGTGAAAGTTCTTGGTTATCATTCCGACCATAAAACAATAGTTGTTTTAACTAAACCCTTGACCCCAAGGCATGATTTCCCTTACTAAAAGTTTGCAAATGTTTTTCAAAAACAAAATCCCTTTTCTTCAAAGACCAAGTTTTACAATCTTGCAAGTCCTAATGACTAAGACGGCGACTATGGTTCTATGATGATAAAGATAATGCTAGAAATGAGGAGAAGTCTATGATGAATATGTTTTTACCACGTATATGACGATATGGAATGTTAAGCTATTTCGTGAGCTTCCGGCTCTACTCATGAACGATGACCATTTTTAAAGATTCCCAAGTATATGAACTGCTGCCTTATGGTCCTATCCTATGTCTGCTCATGATGTCACTCTCCATTGATAGCCTCGCCTTATTACTAGTTCTTTCAAGGCGAGATAAAGCGCCCAAGGTTATTCCATAATATAATCGGAGGTTTCCGACCTTACGTAACTCCGATAAAGTTATAGCTTTTGATTGGGCTCCAATGCACACTGATGATGGATATAATACCGGCCTAGACGGCTGGGCACGACCGCCACTACGGCAGGCGTAGTGGACTGCAGATAATTATACCGCCGAGGGGCCGGCACGACCGCCACTAGCTGGGCGGCACGACATAATTACCCGGACGCGGGAGGCCCGACGCGGCCAATGATGTTATGTGATGCGTGTGTTACGAACGTATGTGTGTTGGGGCAAAAGTAAGCGTGCAAAATTTCGCCTCGAGAGGCAAGCAGATACAGTCAGATCCTTTTCCCTCTTATTTCCCATGTCTTATTATTGTATGCTGTCCATGTCCTGTCTATTTTATTATGTTATCACTTATGTCTTACATACTCAGTACATTGCTCGTACTGACCCCTCTTCTTCGGGGGCTGCGTTCATGCCGCGGTACACCCGGACGGATAGAAGCCGGGATAGAAAATGTTCCCCGAAGTTGGCAAACTCCAATTGTCCTGGAGTGTCGCCGAGTCAGCGTGCTATGCCAGGATGTCTTGTTTGAAGTTAGAGACTTTGCAGACAGAGTCGTGGGTTTCGGGAGTCAGTTTGTACTATGATACGAGTTTTGTACAATTACATGTTTTATTTGATTTAAAGGTAACAAAAGAATGTTTCAGTAATCTTATTATGAATACTTGACTTAGAGATTCAAAAAAAAAAAAAAAAAATTCACGTAGTAAGAGTCAGCGGGTTCGCTCGGCTCCGAATATGGGGTCGGGTGCCCATCACACCCTGATCAAGATTAGGGTGTGACACAATAGCAGCAAAACCCTTCACAAAACGACAGTAATAGCCGGCCAAAACCAGAAAACTACGAACCTCAGTAACAATAGTGGGCCTCGCCCAACCCCTCACAGCCTGAATCTTCTGTGGGTCCACCATAATCCTATCCTTGGACACAACGTGGCCCAAGAATGCCACAGACTCCAACCAGAACTCACACTTAGAAAACTTAGCAAACAGGCTATGCTTTTTCAACAACCTAAGAACAGAACGAAGATGGCTCTCATGCCCTTCCTTACTCTTGGAATATACCAAGATATCATCAATAAACACAATCACGAAGGAATCAAGGAATGGACTAAAGATGTCATTCATCAAATTCATAAATGCAGCCGGGGCATTGGTAAGCCCAAAAGACATCACTAGAAACTCATAGTGGCCATTTCTCGTCCAAAAGGCTGTCTTCGGAATATCCTCCGCCCTGATCTTCAACTAGTGATAACCTGAACGCAAGTCAACCTTCGAAAACACTGAAGCACCCTGAAGCTGGTCAAACAGATCAGCAATACGAGGCATAGGCACTTGATTTGAATAGTAACCTTGTTCAGCTAGCGATAATCAATGCACATCCTCATGGTCCCATCTTTTTTCTTCACAAATAACACAGGAGCACTCCAAGGGGAGACACTCGGTCTAATGAACCCCTTACTCAATAAATCCTGTAATTGCTCCTTAAGCTCTCTCAACTCGGCAGGTGCCATCCGATATGGCGGAATAGAAATAGGGCGAGTGCCCGGATCCAAATCAATACAGAAATTAATGTCACGATCGGGTGGCATACCCGGCAGATCCGACGGGAATACCTCCGCGAACTCCCTCACAATAGGGATAGACTCAAGGGGTGGAGATGCAACAGTCGTGTCACGAACATGAGCCAGATAGACTAAACACCCCTTATTTACTAACTTCTTCGCCTGAAGGAAGAAAATGATTTTCTTCGGAGCGGGACTAGGAGTACCCCTCCACTCGAGTTTAGGAATGCTCGGCATGGCTAAGGTAAATGTCTTGGTGTGACAGTCCAAGATCGCGTGATAAGGAGAAAGCCAGGACATCCCCAATATAATATCAACGTCCACCATATCGAGAATCATCAAATCTACCCAAGTGTCATACCCTATAAAAGTAACCAAACAAGACCGGTAAACTCGATCAACAATCACAGAATCTCCAACCGGAGTAGAAGCATGAATAGGTATATCTATGCTATCATAAAAACAAAAATTCCAACCAACGATATGATATGCAGACACATACGAATAAGTGGATCCAGGATCAAACAATACTGATGCTGCTTTATGATGGATAGAAATGGTACCTGAAATCACAGCATCTGAGGCCTCTACCTCGGGCCTACTCGAAAATGAGTAACAATGGGCACCACCATGTCCAGTCTGAGATCCCCTTCTCGCACCCTGAGAACCACCTCTGACTGCCTGGGATCCACCTCTAGAACCATGAGAACCACCGTGGCCTGATTGAGTGTCGCCCCTCTGAGAAGCACTACCTCGACCGCCAGATGATGTCGGAGTCCTCGGTGGCTGGTAATCCCTCCTGGGTCGAGGACATCTCCTAGAAACATGCCCAACCTCTCTACAAGAATAACAGGTCAAAGAAGTCGGAGGCTGATAAACTGAAGCAGAGGACCCGGATGAAACAACCCTGTCTACCGGTTGAGAAAATAAACTCCCGGGAGCTCTCTCGTCCTCGGGTGGCTCACCGGGGAAGCCTCGCACGGGGACGAGTGCGGCTGGAATATGGCTGATATAGCCTAGAAGACTGACCGGCAGCCCTTCAACTAGAACCACCATAACTCCCAGTTTGATAGGGTCTCTTTTTACCACCACCAAATGCACAGGCCTTAGCGCCCTCAACCATAGAAGCATGCTCGATGATGGACTGGAAGGTAGCCCCCACAGCCTCCATCTGAAGGCAAGGAATCTGAAGAGAACCGACTAACCCACCAATAAAACGCCTGATCCCCCTCTCAATAGGGATCAAAGGAGTAGAATAACGGGCCAGATATAGATAGCGGGTCACATAGGCCTCCACCGACATACCCCTCAGCTAAAGATGTAGAAACTCCTTCTTACGCACCTCTCTCAAAGACCGAGGCCCATACTTCTCAAGGAAGTCCTGGTAGAATTGAGTCCAAGTTAGGGGAGGGGAACCCTCAAGTCTGCAAGCAACAAAGTATCGCTACCAAGTCTTCACGATGGCGCGAAACTGGTAGGATACATAGTCAACTCCATGGGTCTCCACGATCCCATCCTATGCAGCAACTCATGCATATCCATGATCAACTCATAAGCGTCCTCAGTAGAAGTACCCGAAAACTTCGGCGGCTCTAACTTTCTGAATCTCCCAACAAGGTCCTGATCAGAAACGGTCATAATAGCGCCCTCCATGGGCCTAAGATCATTACCAGGAGTAGGTACTGCATCAATACAGGGAGCTATAGCTGCAGCGGGGTGTGCTACCCGAGAAGGTCCCTGCTCAGGGGTCTGAGCCCCAACTCTGGTGTGTGAACCTCCGCCAGTAGTAGTAACACCAGCGGCAGCCTGCTGGGCATCTTAATGAAGTAGGAGTCTGGCCATAGTGTTATGCATAGCCTGATCAGAAGTAACCTCACGCTGTGTCCGTGCTGGGGCCACACCATCCTATGTGGCCTGGCCTCAATCTAGCTGATATTCAGGCTCGGGAGATGGAGAACTCTCGCGCCGTTGTCCTACCTCAGGAGCCCTGCCCCTGGTTGGGGCAGGCCTGCGGACTTTAGCTCTGCCGCTCCCTCTGGCTGTCGCTCGCCCTCAGGTGCTAGCCGCAGCTGCAGGCTCTGGCACCTGACCTCAGGCTATAATAGCTCGAGTCCTCACCATCTGTGAGAGAAGAGTTAAGAGTCAAAGACCAATTTGAACTTTCCAAATACCAATTAGAATAAAGTAGCACAAAAGAATGAAAGAAAGTGAGATTTCCTAAATGTCCCATAGCCTTTCGCAGAGAAATACGGAGCTCATCGTACCGATCCACAAGGCTCTACTAGGCACGCTCTTGTGTTATAGATCGGGTAACCTAGGTCTCTGATACCAACTTGTCATGACCCAATTTGGCTAAGTCATGCAGGCACTTACATTTTCTACCTCGTTAAGCGAACCCTCAACCCAACAGAAATAAAGACAGAAGTAAATAAATAAATCATTCGGAAAAGAATAATTACGTAAGTCTCACAATAATATATAATAAAGATAGTGCGAAAATACGAAAAATACCCCCAGGGTCTGGTTTAGGCCATACAAGAGCATCTAATGAAAAATATACAAGTCTGGAATATAATAATACATAAATCCGTCTATGTCTCAAAATAGAAATATAATACATAACAAGAGGAGTCTTCAAGGCAGCGAACGTCGCATGCTCACCTTGGAAACTCGATACTATGCTGATGGCGACAATCAGCCACGGGAGATAGAAGCCGACACCAACTCGAAACTGCATTCATAAAAGAATGCGACGAAGTGCAAGTCGACAAAAACACGATCGGTAGGTATCATCGGCCAACTAAGCATAGCTAACATAATTCAGACAATAAAGTCGGATAGGCAGATAAATTAACAAGTATAAGTCAACGCAATTAGAAATATTATCCGTCATCACCTAGGTTGAAGCATCTAAACCTAAGTATGCCAAGTCTCAATACATATCTAATCCAAAACCAATCAACACAAGTACAACACCGAATCACCACAGTATAAGTCAAAATGCAATGAAATGCAATGATGTAGGAATGCCAATTCAATGCAATGCAGTGTACACATGTACTCCGGACGGAAGTATCGACATCCTGGTAGCAAAACCCATGGGGGACCCGTGAAGTCCATGTACTCACTCATCTACGATTCCGGGACAATCATCAGACATCAGATTCTCACATCATACAATCCACGATTTCGGGACAACCATCGAACATCGGACTACTCACATCACCCCCACACAGTCCACAATTCCGGGACAACTATCGGATATCGAACTACTCACATCACTCTCATGCAAACTGAGCTCAGCTATTACAGTGTTTCATCAAGTATCAACAATATATCATGAGAGATATGAATGCGTGCGATGTATGAGTCAACATGAATAATCAAATCAATATCGCAAGTACCAAACACGAGTACGCCAACAATATCAGGAAAGACTACGCAAGTCATATAGAATACTATCCTCAAATCAAATGCCAACAAGTGAGGCACCACAATATCATGAACAAGATATCTCAATAGTATCTAATATCCACTATCGTTATGCGGCATCAAGCCGACAATCAATAGGACAAATCAATCACAACACAACGGGTGGCTAGCCCCAATCACACAACAAGGCCCAACCTAATATAATATCCAAACCAACTTCATACCCAAAGGTTTACATGCTTTCTCCGACAATATAATCTAAATATATGCTTCGCTACACGAAGTCTCACCAAGGGTAAGCCATAACCTACCTGGATGGCCGAACAACAAACACCAACAATCACTCCTTCGCTTTCCCCTTCCGCTGAGCCTCAAGATCAAAGAAGTCTAGGCATATTCGAAATCTAGATTAGAAATCATGAAGATCGATACTAATATCACTATCATTCAATTTAGGTCAAAACCAACCCTAAAATTTGGGAAAAATAGACCCACAAGGTCAAAACGGAAAATTCGAAAGTAAAATATCAAATTAAGCACTAGGTGATCAAAACCCAACAACTAATTCCTAAATTAACTCAAGGATGCACCTAATTTTGAGTTTCAAGCAAAACCCCCAATTTTGGGTATAAATCCTAACTCTTAGATTCAAGAATTCAACACTAATAATGGAAGATATAAGATTAGCAACCTTAGATATATCATAATCTAGCATAAACCCAATCACTTTCATCATTAATAAGTCTAGATAGAACATTCATCAGAAACCACTTTTAATCTTCCATTAATAAGGGACTAGCAAGGAAAGAAGAATTCTAAGATAATTAGGAATAATGAAATAGCAAGAGGGTTACGATAGCTTACCACCAAGAATCTTCACCAATAATCTCCAAGAACAGTCCCCAAAAGCTCTATTTTCGTAATGGTATTAAATGATAGACTAAGGGCGTTTAACACTTTATTAAATGAACTCACTGCCCGTCACCCGCGTCCGCGACGCCAAGGCCGCCCCAGCGGTGCCTTGAACTCTACAGCGGTCAAGTCCAAATGGCCAGGACCGCTCCAGCGGTGCTGGGGCGCCTAAGTGGGCACCACCAGCAACTTGCCAAGTTTCACACTTCAATCCGATTTTCCGACTAATTCCCGAGGCCATCTTGTCACATGGCCTCGAAATTTCCAATGGAGGTTTCGTTGATCGAGTCAACCCCCGATACCTCAATTTTAATTTCCCAACCCAAGTCTCAAAATGCATCCGAGTGCATTGGGAATCGAACCAGATATATACACAAGTTCTAAATGACCATCCGGGCCTCTCAGAATCGACGAATTTTTGAAAAATTTTCGTTTACCCAAAAGTCAACTTTGGGTCAACTCTTTTTCGCTTAAAGCCTATATTTCAGAAAAGTCACCCGAATCAACTCTAGACACCTCGGGAAGCGGGTCAACGGTCCTCTCGGGTCCAAAGTGCGCTGAACACTGCTTGAAAAGGGGCAAAAATGCCGGAAAGACTATAACGACCAAACAGGTCATTACAATACTAGTATTCGTAGTATTGCTCTTGTAGTTTCTTGTCCTTTGCTTTCTGCTGCTGCTTATTGTTTCCTGTACTTCAATTATCTTATTAATCTGTGGTAGCTATTGCTCCTTTTTTTCCAGACTGTTTTATCACGATTTATTCGCTTTCATTATTTCCTTTTTTCATGCTGCTTTGAATAGCTTGTCCTTATATCGAGGGTCTATTGGAAATAGTCTCTCTACCTTTCAAGGTAGAGGCAATATCTGTGTACACTCTACCCTCCCGGACCACTTTGTGAGATTTTACTGAATATGTTTTTTTTTTTTTTCATGAAGATTTGGGTGTCTCAAGTGGTTTCTGAATACCAACACAATTCGAACATGTCATTTTCGTCCTCTCAGGTCCATGCAACCTACATTAGATTCCTTCACAAAGTCCCAAATTGTTTGTGGAGTAAAAGCGAATATTCAGAAAACATTTAAGTTACGTGCATTATTGATATTAATAAAATTAAGAGAAAGTCCTCCAGATTCAGTTTATGTGTATATTTTCATTGTCATAGTATTTTAAAAAAAATTCTAATTTTCTTGAAATATTAATTATTGTGACCTATTATACTTTTTATGTAGTTTTTAAATATGTAAATTTATTTAAAATTCTAAATTCGAATTCACACAGAACATTAGTTAGTTTAACTCTTATACTCAAATCAAGCCACATAAATTAAAACAGAGGGAGTATATCAAGGCTTGTGAATTATGCACAATCAAGTGGCATTTATGTTAATCATTAAACAACAAAGGGTAAAAAATGCTTTTGAACTACTAGAAATATAATAAAAATACGCGTTTGGTTTTTGGTCAAAAAATGCCATGAACTATTAGAAATAGAATAAAAACGCCCTCGGTGGTAGTGAACAGACCCAATTATGCTCCTATACGGTTAACAGACCTCTAAATCTCATGTTATCCTTTTTAAAACTTATTTTTTTTTTGAGATAAACTCCACTTTGAAAATATGGATTCTTTTTATTTTTATTTAAACTGGTCACATTTCATTGCCACTCAAAAGGATTACGTATGAAGAAGGAGGGCTAGGCCTAGCCTTCTTTAGTGAAATTTGTATAAAAGTTGGAGCAAAAAGTTTTACACTATAGTGGCAAACATGGAACCAGAGAAGCACTTCAAGGAGGATCAAAATAAATCATCACGGGCTTTCTTCTTCTAACTCTAAATGAAGGGAATTGCCATCTATCCATTTTTAGTACCCCTTTAATCTGTCTTGGCATGGAGCTGGTGTTGGTATAGACTCTGACGGTATCTGTGCTATGACTTAGAGAAGCTAGTTTATCAGCCACTTTATTGGCTTCTCTGAAGCAGTGCTTAATAACTACATTGTTCTCATGAATCAAAAGTTTGATGTCATCAACTGTTTCTCTGATCTTCCAAGGAGGAGTCCAGCTTTCAGATATGAATTTTTTTAGAAGAAGTGAGTCAGCTTCAGCAATTTTCAGTTATGCCCATTGTCAATGCACCACTTCACACCAAAAAGGAAAGCGTTTGCCTTAGCTTTGTTACTGGTACCCTCTCCAAGAGGCAATATGAAAGCCATGATGCATTTACCCAAAGAATTTCTAACCATTCCTCCTCCACTTGAATTACCAATATAGGAACCATCAAAATTCATCTTGATATACATCAGACGGGGTTTAATCCACTTCACTGGCAAAGTGGAAATAACAGTCAAGTTGAGATCCATAAGCCTGATTAAGTTTGCCCACTGGTCTGGTATGTTAAGGTTAGGAAAGTTTCTTTTGGTCAGGTGGCAAATATTGAAAGAAATATGGGAAATGGATCTGATGAAGGTTGGATTTTCTTCCTCATGTCTAAAGTTACACCTTGATCTCCATAACTCCCAAATAGTGATAGGGGGAGGATTTTTATCACATATGTTGCTACTAGATTTTTGGAGGTACAGCTCTAGCATCTGTGTAGAAGTTCTTTGAGATTTGTGTTCTTGGTATTGATCCCCATTTTACCAGCAAAATAATTCCATAGTATGTGAGCAAAGTGTCTTGAGCAGAATAGGTGGTCAACTATCTCCATTCCTGGTTTCATACCTTCACCAACATAACAAAAGCATTTAGAAACTAAAGTTATTTTAAATTTGTTGGATATTTTTTCATTAGTTGGAAATCTGCGATGGATTGCCCTCCAAGCTAGACAAGACATCTTAAAGGAGACAGTTTTGTGCCAAAGTTTTGAATCCATTTGTGCCACTGGTTTCTTTTTTCTAATAAGATTCCATGCTGATGAAACTGAGAAGATCCCAACCTGAGTTATTATCCAACAAGGTGTGTCCTTAGCATGTTGATTGAGTCTTAGAGGATACTTGTTGATAATATCTCTGATCTGATCACTGGGTTGTGGATCTAGAACTGTCCAATCCCATTGATCATCCTTGAAGACTTCCTTAACAGATATGTCTTTAACAATGTTGGAATCATCCATGAAATCACTTAAGGGTCCCCGTTTGGTCCAATTGTCAAACCAAAAGCTGCTGTCCCCTTTCTCCAAGTTCTACTAAATCATATGCTCAATCTCTTAATTTGTACCATAACTTTCCAGCTATGAGATTGACCTGGTTTCCAAAGTATAGTAGTAGGGTGATCATTTCTACAATACTTGGCATGGAGGAAATTAGACCATATAAAGGTGTTTTTCCTGAAGTTCCACCACTGTTTTGCAGTGAAGGCTTTGTAAGTATCCTCTAGTTTCCTGAAATTGGCACCACCCTCTTTGTAGGGGTAGCTTAAGCTTTCCCATGAAATCCAGTGATATTTCCCACCTTCTTCATTGCCAAACCAAAATAATTTATCCATATAAGTTTCAATCATTTCACAAGTGCCTTTGGGAGGGTGAACAACTGCTAGAGTATGAACATTTAGAGCTAATAGGACATGTCTAATGAGAGTAGCTCTCCCTCCTGAGGAAAGGAATTTGAGATGCCATCCCTTGATTCTATTGAGGACTTTATTGATCATTTCACGAAAAATGTCAGGGGTTTTTCTTCCAGTATAGATAGGACAACCTAAGTACTTCAAAGGAAAGTGCTCATATCTTATGTGGAGGATTCTCCCAACCCTTCTAATGGTACTAAGGTTTGTAGTAGTAGCCATAGTGAAAGAACATTTGCTCTTGATAATGAGTTGTCCTGAAACTCTTTCATATGTTGCTAAGGTTTTAAGAATGATTGTGTCCTCTGCAAAAGAGAGGTGATTAATCTGGGGTCATAGGTTGTTCATATAAAAACTACTGAAAGTAGGAGCTCTATGGAGAGCATTTAGTAATTTAGAAAGAAGTTCTACACAGATAATAAAAAGGCTAGGTGAAAGAGGGTCTCCCTATCTAAGACCTCTTCCTGATTTAAAGAAACCATGTCTGCTTCCATTAACCAGTACTGTGTACCAGTTACTAGATATGTATCTATAAATCATATCAATCCAAGACTCAAAGAAAGCCAAATTTCCTTAAAATGAAACATAGAAAAGGCCAAGAAACTCTATCATTAGCTTTAGACATATCTAGTTTAAGAACAACATTTCCACCAAAATTAGGTCTGGAGATATCATTTATAATTTCATGAGTTAAAAGAATGTTATTAGTGATTGCTCTCCCTTTGACAAAGCCATTTTGATTTTGAATAATGATTCTATGGAGAATTTTAGACAGTCTGGAGTTAATAAGCTTATAATAAATCTTGGTAGATGTATTGCATAAGCTGATGAGTCTTATATCAATAAATTTTTGTGGAGAGTTAACTTTAGGAAGCATAACTATACAAGTATGAGAGAAGAATTTTGGAAGGATAGCACCTTGAAAGAAAGCAATGATTGCAGCATGGATATCCCTTGCAATGATAGACTAGAAAATGTGGATTCAAATCTCAACAAAGTAAAAAAAAAAAAAAATGTATGTGAAAGGTAGCAGGTACTCATAAATTATTTGAGTTACACGCAAACCAACTATTAGAGTTATGAAAAGTCATATATAGAATAGCTTTTGTCAATTTGTAAATTAATGTGGTTATCACTTTAATTATTTTCATCTGTGCTAGTCGAAAATGTCGATTTGTGCACAACTCAACTATCACATGTGTACATGTTACCTTCCACCAATACAAATATCAAATAACTATGTCTTTCAAAACTAGGCTGATAAATAAAAAGAAATACATATGATTTTCTCTATTGAGATTCGAATTCAGATTTTCTATGAAATTAACACACATATGCTCTAATTTTTTCTGGAGAAGAAAGCTCAAGAACAGAAAAAATATTTATTTTTAATGAAGGATAAAACACAGTATATAAGAAGTAAGTGGGGTAACCTTTTTTTCATGGTGAAGTCCATCTCACCAAGAAATAAATTTTAAAAAGAGATACATGAGACCTAGAGATCCGTTAGCAGGATCAGGGGCGGACCCACGTTATGCTGAGGGGTGTCATCTGACACTGCTTCGTCCGGAAATTTTACTAAATATATATGTATAACTATCCGAAAACTGTATATAAAATATGTAAGTGACTCAACTTTGACATAGCCAGCAGCTAAGCTCGCTGGTCAAGTGCCTTGCTTGTCTAGGAGATTGAAGTCCTAAGTTCGACTCCTGCCTGGGTGTTTTGTTTGATATTTTAACTTTTATTTAATTGCCTCACTCTTTTATATCCGCTAAATAGAGACTTGATCACTCGTTACTTTAAAAAGACCAAACTTACAAGTCAAGCTGGAATCAATCATGAAAATTTAGACTTAAATTTCCTTAGGTGAGTTACGTTTTATTACTAATATGATTTAAATATTTTTTTATGTGATTTATGTTTTATTAATACGAGTTAAGTATTATTTTAACATGACGTTATAACAATTTATTTATTTGCTTACCTCTTTAAATGCCGACACCGCTCACAAAAAATTCTGCTTACGCCATTGAGACACTATATATTTTTATATATTAGAGGGTGAATATAATTATTATTGTAATTAATAGTTACATGAAAGTATTATTAGGACCCATAAGCTTTAAATCCTGAATCTATCTCTGAAACTGACCTTCCTTCAGTTTATGTCGCTACATCACTGGTAATCCGGTATCTTCAATTATTTTTAAGTAATCTGATCATTATATAGATATATTATACACGACCGGTCGGCACATATAATTTTAATTTCTTTTGGTGATTGTATATCTTTTTACTAATAATATCTTCGACATGCATGAATAATGACATGAAAGCAGCTAATATTCAACTTTGAACGGCATGCATCTGGTTGTATTTTCTTTGTTGATTACCATTTACCATCACTTATATTTTTTGGGCTATTAATCATATCAAATTTCTACAGATATATGTTACTTTATTAGATAAGGGCATAATTGTGCCAGTTTGCTAGCAGTGGGGGTATTTTTATCATATTTCTAGTAATTCAGGGGTAACTTTTGAGCAAAGCTAAAACGGAGGGCATTTTTATTCTATATTCACTGGTACAAAAATTTTTTGGCCCTTTTTTGATCATTAAGTGAAATTCTTTCTTTTTTCAATTTCGACCAACTATTGTCCGAATTCCTACCAAATGTCGTTAAATATGAGGTCTTCATCAAGAATTTTCTATTCATAATAAGTTGTAGATTTATCACAATGACCGATGAGTGGTAAGTTAAGCAAAAATGACAGATTCCTAGTAACTTCAATTGGCATCTTCTGGCTGGAGAAGTCATAGGTTATTATCAAAAAAATTTGGTTGAATTATATCCTCTTGAAAGTAATGATCTGGCCACAGATCTATTTGTCCCTCCCTAAATGCTAAAGTTAAGATCAATTTATTAAAAAGTATATTTGTCAAATACTGAATAAGACAAAAGTTAGAAAAGAAGAAAATTTAGTGATGTTCATTCAAAATTGGACAAGAAAGACAATTTATAAGCAAATTATCACCCAGTTTGCGACGGATCTTCAAAAGGCATAGGAACCACATTGATTATGAGCCAAATATAGAGCTAAAATTAAGCTTGGGTCATTAACCCTGACATCTTTAATTTATAATTAGGACAAAGCTCCCAGAAAAAGCCTTAACCTCTGATTGTATTGATGCATGTCCAATTTGGTCGAGCAAGAAGACCGAAAGTCTAAAAGAATAGAGGTGAAAAAAGAGATGAGTAGTCAAATGGATAACCTCTACATGGATGCTTGTCAGTGATGGCTAGCCTTCATAACATTAACCGTTATTTTTTTATTTTCTTTAATGCTCAAAATTGATAAATTTTAAGTTTTTACCTTTCGTTAGTTTTAGGGATCAAAATCACACATTTATATTAATTTAAGATTATACATTCTTAGTTAAATTACATAAGAATAAAAGCTGAAATAAAATTATAAGGACTAAAATCGTCATTTTCCCAATGATTACTGGTACGCACTTTTTGTTGGAAAGATGAGACACATGGTGAAATGATTCAAATGTCAGGATATCATACTCCAAATTTTAGTGAACATTTTAGCTATATATTGTTGTTTAGCTACTCCCTGTGTTCATTTCATGTGTTATTTCATCTGTTATTTGATTGAACATAAATTGTTTTAATTTTTTTTTAAAAAGTTTAGAATTTTTTGATAAAAAATTATTCCCTAATATTAAATATAATAACGTGACCTTAGGATAATATGACCTTGGATTCTTCATATTGAGATTTTGTTTGCTGGTTTGAGAATAAGGGCAAATGTGAATCTCAAAAACGGAAAAGGGCCAAATATATCCCTGAACTATTGAAAAAGGGCTAACTATACCCTCGTTATACTTTGGGGTCAAATATACCCCTGCTGTTATACTTTGGGTACAAATATATCTTTCATTTTAACGGAGGACACGTGTCATCATATTATTGGCCTATTTTAAATATTTTCAAATTAATTATAAATTGAGGCAAGCTCCATCAATAACGCCGCCGTCGCCACCTTCCGCCGCCAACTCCGTCGATAATCCAAAACATATTCACTACCACCACGCCACCCTCCTCCGTTGCTAATCAAGAACTCTGTCAACCTTGGCTACTTTTGCACCACAAGCTGCAGCAAGTATTGAAGCACCTGTTGAGATATTCACCGTGTTTGCTCCATCCCCTCCTGTCCCAACAATATCAACAGCGTCGCCTAAGCCTTCCACTTGTCTGCAATGCTTTATCATCGCCCTTGCCAATCCCACTACCTGACAATCATCATTAGCTCGATTAGCTAGGTTAACAGATCAGACAGTAGTGCCATTAAATTAATGGATGATTTCCAGTTCTGGCGTGGCGTGGTGGTGGTGAATATGTTTTTGACTAGCGCCGGCGCCGGCGGCGGAAGGTGGCGACGGCGGCGTCATTGATTGGGCTTGCTTCAATTTTTAATTAATTTGAAAATAGTTAAAATAAATTAACATATGATAATAGCCTCCGTTCAAAAACGGAATGATATTTATGCCCAAAGATAACTAAGGAGATATTTGCACCCCAAAATATAACGAGGGGTATAGTTAGCCCTTTTTTCAATAGTTCAGGAGTATATTTGGCCCTTTTCCGTCTCAAAAATATATAAGGTCAAACGTGTGCCACTTTTTAACGGCGAGGACAGGGGTCACCCCAGCTATTAACGGAGAAAAAAGTGTCCCTAGACATGTATATGAGAAATTTTGGCCCTTTTCCGTGTTTTATATAACTCTTACTCTCTTTTTTTTCCCCAAAAAAAAAAAAATTAACACCTTTATATTTGGATATTTTTAACTTTGACAAATCTAATTTTACCATTACTAATGCTCTCATAAAATAATGCGACGTAGTTAAAGTTGTTTCATTTAATATATTTTGATATCATTAGAAAATATATCTAGTCAAACATCATTATATAATGGGTTTGTGCAGAACGACCATGCTAATTTGCTATTGGTTTTAGTTTTATAAGCTTATGAGTTATGATAATTAGGTATATGCTATTGTTTTAACAAGAGGAAACAATTCGAAAGCATAAGAAGAAAATAAATGAAAAAGAGGACCACATTGAGAAAGGGAATTATCAATTTAGCGTAAGTGTACAGGACTCTCAGCGCTTAAAGCGGGTGACCTTTTTTCTTTTGGGACACACTGTGTAAACTGGAAAGATTCTTGATCACAATATTACTCTAGGTCTAGGATACAAAAATCTAGGAAAATATTTTATCATACAAATCTCTTTGTCCCACATAAACAATTTTTGGATTCTAAATTTCTAGAATACAAGAGAGAATCAAAGTAAATTGCAACTTCATAATAATGGTTAATTAAACAGAGCGTTAATTACAGAAAAATAACCACAAACCTACTCAACTTTCAGTAAATACTCTAGGATATAATTTTCACCAAAAAAACTGGTGAAGCTTTCACCTCCTATTCCATTTAAAATAATTATTTTACACTATAAAAAAAAGCTTCACCACTCAAATAAATACCCAGTCCGAAATTTGACCCATAACATTAAAATAATAACACCATTAAAAAGCTTTCTAACCCAAGTTAAATTTGCAGGTTCCTTTATTTTAGAACCAACTACCAGATCCCTAATCGTCTCAAGTAACATAGAATTCTCTAACTATACCGTAAAATAGTAAATTTGTGGCAATTTTATTCGACGTGTCATAATTAAATAGACTATTTAATGTTATGATTTTATAAATTATGGATCTTAATTGTAAGACAATAAATTACTTAAAGTGTTTGCATTAAATATGAGCAAATCATTGAAAAATATATCAATTCGTAAATAAAAGATTTTTAACTATATTTGTATATTAATTTTGTTTATTATGTTATCTTAACTAACTACACGCTCTTATAAATCCAGAAATCTATTTTTTACCCACACTTGTGTATAAATTAAAGTTTTTTTTTTTTTTTTTAAAGATTAGTGAAATAAAAGTGAAATTCCTTTGAAAAGGACAAGGGGGCATATGCGATTTATAACAGTCAGAAGGTCGTGAAGAAGAACCATGTCGTAAGCACGTGAGGACTGGGCGGTACTGTTACTCCTCAGTCTCTTTTGTCATCTTCATAACCTGCTCACGGGCTGCCCCTATCCTTTTTGTCTGCTCTGTTCAGCTTACCCCCGCCCCACGCCCCCTCAACACACACTCACTGTTCTTTTTGTTGAGTTAGTAGTCAGAAATACACTTCAACTATTACCTGTTTGCCAGTTTTCCTCAACTATCCATTGTTTAAACGGAAAAGGGTCAAATATCTTTCTTACTTATCGTAGGATTAAATATACCTTTTCGGGCCATTTGGGTCAAATATACTCACTATAACTATATTTTCGCTCAATATCTTTCATCATTATACTTTGACACAAATATGCCCTTAATTTTAACGGATGGACACGTGTCAAGCTTAGAATCGAATGAGCCGCCCCCAATTTTAAATACCCGATTTATTTAGAAAACCAACGGTTTAACCGACCCGACCTGTTTTCTTTCTCATCTTCTTCTTTTTTGTAGCCAGAGAAAATGGCATATCCGGCGACTTTTGTTACTTTAATTTGTCTCCAAGGATACACCAGAAAAGAGACCTCATTGCAGCAAGGTTCTGATTTTGCATCTTCTCCTGTAGTGTTTGCATCTATCATGTATCCACAAATCCAATTAATCAAGATAAAGTTAAACAACAATCTAGAAAAAACACAAGAAGAAGATGAAGACAATTAAAATCCCAATCAGACAACAAACAGCCGCTTTTGGTGAAACCTTATTTTTAAAAGTGGTTTATTCTTTGATAAGTGCTTATTTTAAAAGTGAGGTGTTTACAGTTCTTTTGGTAGAAAATAAGTGCTTTTAAGGAGTAGAAAAAACAGTTTTCCGAAGCTAAAAAAATAGCTTTTGCCCAAAAGCACTTTTAAAAAAAATACTTTTGAGAAAAATACACTTAAACACTTTTTAAAACTTACTAAACACTAATTCTTTATTAAAAACACTTTTTAAATTAATTGGCCAAACACAAACTGCTTTTAGCCAAAAGTACTTTTTAAAATAAACTGTTTTTATAAGCTTGGCCAAACAGGCTATAAGAATGTTTTCAATCTTGTGGCTTATACAGATAATCAAACAGAATATAAAATTGAAGTTTATCCACCAGCTAAATAAGCACATTTGATAGTTTAGTTCACAAAAGAGAAGAAGATGAAAAATAAAACGGGTCAGGTCGGGTTAAACAGGTGGTTTTCCAAATAAATCGGGTATTTAAAATTGGAGGTGGCTCATTTGATTTCGAGCTTGACACGTGTCCATCCGTTAAAATTAAGGGCATATTTGTGCCAAAGTATAATGAGAGGGATATATTTAGACCGAAAGTGTAACGGCAGGGGTATATTTGGACTCAAAGTATAACGAGGGGTATATAGTTAACCTTTTCTGATAGTACAGGGGTATATTTGACCCTTTTCCGTTGTTTAATTTCTCTGCCTAAACTATCACTATAAAAATATATCTCTATGGAGAGTTGGCCTCGCGTATGTTGTGGATTGGGAATAAATATTTGACCCTGGCCGACCGGGAAGAGATTCACGTAGAGACTACTGGTATTCGAAAATCTCTTTCTGTGTTAGCTAGCAGGGGAGGGCTTTTCTATGGTAGTCCTGTTGCGGCCTCTGAACCACTACTAAAAAACCTTTATTTTTTCACTGATTTTCCATTGAAAAATGTTCAGTGGCTATCTTCCACTGAATGTCGGTGGGGAAAACTTAAATAGTAGGATGTCGGGGGAAAAACTTAAATAGTAGGGTATTCACATGAAAAAATTAGGAAGTTTCTCACCGTTTTAATGAGACATGTTTTTCACCATGCGTTTTCCCAGTGAGTTCACTTCGGTGGGAATGAGCTGGCAAAATCATATTTTTTAGCACAAATTTCCCACTGAATGTCAATGGAAAAAACCTTTGTTTATAGTAGTGAACAGCCGTCCCATCTCATCTTGATTTGGCAACTCAGGATCGAGGTGTGTTTTAATAGTGATAGTTTAGGTGGATAAATTAAACAATGGATAGTTGAAATATAAAATTTGAGGAAAAGAATGATAAATTAGGTGTGTTTTTGATTATTAACTCTTTTTTTCCTTTCATTTTCTTTTTACTCTTTTCATTTCAATTGGCACTCCTTTTGTTATCCGTTTCAAGAAAAAGGACACCTTCTTATATTTATTTTTTTAAACTTTATTTTCTCATATTACTTTTAGTCATGTGTTTTTATAATTGTAAAGAAGTCATGACATTAGTAAACTAGAATTGGTTGTTAATTAGGGTGTGTTACTCATTGCTCATGAATGCACGACACAAAAGAAAGTAAAAGTAGATATTTCCCCATCACTTCCCGTTAAAATTTCAGCATTTTCCCCCCTTTTCTTTTCTAGTTGTGATGGGTATACTTTGGCCAAATTTTGCGCAATGAGACTACAGTCTCTTCTCTAGCTCGGTTTAGAACAACTTATTCAAATTGAGATAAGGGTTTTATATGAGATATCCTAACACCTTGTATTTAATAGAAAGCAGATTTTAGACTTAACCTACAAGTCTACGCTTTTGCGGATTAACCGTGCAATTAAACTTTCATGGTTTCACCATACCCAGTAGTTCTCTGCTATGCAAGATGTATGGTGAAAGGACGTCAATTTTTTTACTACGTCAATTTTTTTACTTTGACTTCTTTTTCCTAGGATTCTCTCTTACCTATTCTTGTGCATTAATGTCTTTTAAGACTTGAAGATCATAAACAATTCACAAGATTAATTAATAAGGTGATAATTGTCCATTTTTAGTTTAATGTATTAGTTTCCAGTGATCATAGAAAGAATTAGTACTAATACTAGTACTTAGAGCCCGTGTGGATTGGCTTATAAGTTGCACTTAAGGCATTTGTTTTGTTTTTTGAGTGTTTAGTTTGGCCATTTAACGTCATTTGTCTTAAAATAAGCCCAAAATTAATTGGGTTTGTTTGTTTAACTTATCTAAAACGGCTTAAAGGCCTAAAACGTTATAAGCAAAAAATAAGTTGAATTTCACCAACTAGTCAACTTATTTTTTTTTTTTATAAACGTTTTCAACATAAACTTTTTTAAGCCCATCCAAACAGGCTCTTAAATGAGAAAAAAGAAGACATTTTTGGCATCGTGAGTTCGTGACTTAAATTTGGATGTATATGACAATCGTGATAGATTC
This sequence comes from Lycium ferocissimum, assembly GCF_029784015.1. NCBI lineage: Eukaryota > Viridiplantae > Streptophyta > Magnoliopsida > Solanales > Solanaceae > Lycium > Lycium ferocissimum. Next base: position 5,908,132 of record NC_081345.1, on the reverse strand, counting down.
TAGCTAATATGTCCAAAACCCAAACCTGGACATGCATTGATTGATAGAAGTGATTTCTCCATTTTGTTAAAAAAATTACTACCCCTTTTCATGTAGTATTTCTACTACATTTTTTGTGCCACAAAAATACAAGGTGTCCTTGATTATCTTCCCTACTCTCTCATGACATAATTTGCATTGACTTTTTCTGTTTAGCAGCTTTTAGATATATAGACTATACCCTTCAAAGATTTCTACTTTATTGAATTTGGCATAAGATGAAAAATTCATTGTTTAATACATTTTCTTTGTAGTGACTTTTTGTACTTCTCTCCTTCCCAGGCCACTCCCTCACTTCACTATAACCTAACCTAAACTTAACTAAAAAACTCTCAGTTTGTTTGTCCTTCTCCAATGGCTACTCTCTGCAAATCTTTCATCTTTCTCTTTTTTTCATTCTCATTGGTTCTTCTAAGTTGTGCTATAGATGAAGCTGATATTCTTCTGACATTTAAGGACTCCATTAATGACCCTTTAAACCTTCTTTCAAGCTGGTCTAATACCACAACTATTTACCACTGTAACTGGACTGGTATCACTTGTACATCTTCTCCTTCTTCCATCTCTTCTATTAAGCTCCTAAGTTTGAATATTTCAGGTGAAATCTCACCTTCTATCTGTCAACTTCCAAATCTTGCTCATCTCAACCTTGCAAATAACCTCTTTAACCAGCCTATACCTCTACATCTCTCACAATGTGATTCTTTGGAGAGTCTGAATCTCAGTAACAATCTCATTTGGGGCACTATTCCTGACCAGATTTCTCAGTTTGGTTCACTTAAAGTTCTTGATTTTGGTAGAAATCATCTTGAAGGAAGGATCCCAGAAGGCATAGGATCATTGAAAGAACTTCAAGTTCTCAACTTGGGAAACAACTTGCTTTCAGGTGGTGTTCCTATGGTTCTTGGCAATTTCACTGAGCTTGTGGTTCTTGATTTGTCCCAAAATCCATTCTTGGTAAGTGAGATTCCTGGAGATATTGGTAAACTTAGTAAGCTTGAAAAGTTTCTGTTGCAAAGCTCTGGTTTTTATGGTGAAATACCACACTTCTTTGAGGGGTTAAAGAGTTTAGTCATTTTGGATTTATCACAAAACAATATCACTGGTAGTTTACCTAAAGTTGGTTCTTCTCTACCGAACTTGGTGTCTTTTGATGTTTCACAAAACAAGCTTTCTGGGGCATTTCCAAATGGTATATGTGGTGCAAAAGGTCTTGTTGATCTTGGTTTACATACTAATTTGTTCAACGGTTCAATACCTAATGACTCCATTAACCAGTGCATGAATCTTGAAAGGTTTCAAGTTCAGGACAACTTGTTCTCTGGGAATTTCCCTTCATGGTTATGGTCATTGCCCAAAATCAAACTCATCAGAGCTGAAAACAATAGATTTTCAGGAGAAATTCCTGATTCCATATCACATGCTGCTCAGTTGGAGCAAGTTCAGATTGATAATAATAGCTTTACTAGTAAAATTCCACAAAGTCTTGGGTTGATTAGAAGCTTGTACAGATTTTCTGCATCTCTGAATGGTTTGTATGGTGAGCTTCCTTCAAACTTCTGTGATTCACCTGTAATGAGCATCATAAATCTGTCACATAATTACCTTTCTGGCATAGTTCCTGAATTAAAGAAATGCAAAAAGTTAGTCTCATTATCACTGGCTGATAACAACTTCATTGGTGAAATACCAAAATCCCTTGGTGCACTGCCTGTTTTAACATATCTTGATCTTTCCCACAATAATCTCACTGGTCAAATCCCAGAAGAGTTTCAAAACTTGAAGCTTGCTTTGTTTAATGTCTCCTTCAATCGACTATCCGGTAGAGTTCCAGCTTCATTGATTTCTGGCCTTCCTGCTTCTTTTTTGCAAGGGAATCCTGAACTCTGTGGTCCAGGATTGTCCAATTCTTGCTCAGAAGAAAAGGACATGCATAAGGGTGTTAATCTTTCAAAATTGGCATCTGCCTTAATTTCAGTAACTTTAGCTGTTGCAATTTTGATTATTGCTGTTGGATTTTACATCATAAGGCGGTCTAGGAAACGAAGATCCGAAATGGATGGTTGGAGATCAGTTTTCTTCTACCCTTTGAGAGTTAGTGAGAATGATCTGATGATGGCAATGACTGAGAAGAATGCTAGAGGAAATGGGCGAACATTTGGAAGAGTTTATATTGTGAACTTACCAAGTGGGGAGCTGATAGCTGTGAAGAAGTTAATGAATTTCGGAACTCAGTCTTCAAAATCTATGAAAACTGATATAAAGACTTTAGCAAAGATCAGGCATAAGAACATCACAAAAATTCTTGGATTTTGTTACTCTAATGATGCCATATTCTTGATATATGAATATCTAGCAAGAGGAAGCCTTGGGGATCTGATTGATATTCAATTACCATGGAGTGTTAGGTTGCGCATTGCCATTGGAGTAGCTCAAGGATTGGCATATCTTCATAAAGATTACCTTCCTCATTTACTTCATCGAAACCTGAAATCAACTAATATTCTTCTTGATGCTGATTATGAACCAAAGATCACAGATTTTGCTCTGGACCGCATAGTTGGAGAAGCTGCCTTTAAGTTATCTTTGGCTTCAGATGCTGCATCTTCCTGTTATTTGCCACCAGGTACGCAATTATAGTTCAACTATCAACCTAATATCCTTTTCCATGCAATACTTGTGATGACTTATATTTGGACAGCATACTTATGTGATGAGCTATCTTGCTATTGCAGAATATGGGTACACGAAAAGGGCTAGTGAGCAAATGGACACATACAGCTTTGGTGTAATCCTACTAGAGCTTATAACAGGCCGGCAAGCTGAGGAGGCAGAATCAGCTGGTGAGGGATCTCTTGATGTTGTAAAGTGGGTAAGAAGGAAAATCAACATTACAAATGGAGCACTTCAAGTTCTTGATCCCAAAATTTCAAGTGCTTCTCAACATGAGATGCTTGGAGCTCTCGAGATTGCTCTGCATTGCACCACTGTAATGCCAGAGAAACGTCCCTCAATGTTCGAAGTTGTCAGGATACTGCAGTGTCTGGATTCAAGATCCAAGCTACCATATATCAATGAACAATCCACTTCCACCGATAGTTCGCTTCCCCTCTGAACTTGATTTTGTGTATTCTGCTTCAATACTACATGCCTATTTTGAACTCCTGTAGGATGTGCTTGGAAATGCTCTTGTTTTCTCTATACATTTGTTGTAATCAACATAATACGAGGTCCTTACCCTGTTTATGTTATCCTTTTCTGTATATTATCTTAAGCATAATTCCCAAGCGCCACCTCGCTTCTAGTTTTGATGGTTGAGTTTGTTATTAACTTTTGATGATCAATCTCGACGTAACTGTGCCTTCCCCAAAACAAAAAAAGAAAAAAAATAACAAAGAAGCAAATCGTAAAGATTGTCTATTCAAGATTAAGAGATCAATGGGAAGTCTTTAACATTATTGACAACTTTAACTCTGTTAAGTTGCACGACCTAATATCTGTCCTAAGTAGTACCCTACTTTCGCCTGTAGCATTTTGCAGAATAGTAACGAACAGGAAAGTAAAGGGCACAACAATTTTACGTGGAAATTACCCAGCTCACAAGGGTGAAAAAAAACCATGACCTACACCTCTGTAGGATTTTTTCCAAACTCCACTACAACTGTGAGCCTGTGCAAATTCAAGTTACAAACTCTATAATCTAGGAACTAAACTCTAATTCCTATCTCACTAATCTCCCTAGACTAGTAAGCCCACTTCAAGTTATCCCAACTTGAAGTTGAATTTGACTAACTGTTTGTATCTATAATTTATGCTTCTAAAAAAGAGGATAAAGATACAACTTGATAAACTACCTAATACACAAATCTAGATTCAAGAACTGTAGAACATAAACTCTATTAAACAGGTTCTTCAATCTTCTTCGTAGTATCAAGGTCACACTTATGTAATTAGAACTCTCTCAATTTTGTTTTGACGGGGTTTGCTCAATTTCGTTTTTTCTCTCTTTGTAAGTGCGCAAAACTTCTTCATGGCAGGACTTAGATATATATATATATATATATATATATATATATATATATATATATATATATATATATATATATATATATATTTAGGTTTTCAACAAGTCGGGAACTTAGTCCTACGTGGTAAGGCCCATTATGAGAGTTAGGGTTTGAGTTGAATTGGGATTCTTGCATTCACGCGTCTTTAGTGTCCTTGTAGGAGTTTGAAGTATCTTTGATAATTATGACAAGAAAACCCTCAAACTTCTCCGCCAAGTCTTTACCATAAAACACAAATCCTATTCGAGTAGGATTCTGAGCTGGAACATGTTCTTGGGCCTGATTCAAGCACCAGCTTCTTTTGCCTCTAAATCTTCTCACAGTCTGAGGTGGAACATGTCCATAAACCTGTTTTATTCATTCTTGTCCTGCATCTGTCTCTAATTTATCTTCTCCTATCTCGCCCTCCTATTTTTTGCGATGGAACATGTCTGCATATCTGGTTCACTTACCTTGTATATGTCTCTGATCTATTCACTGCACCTGTCTGTGTGTTGAAACATGTTTGCAGACCTAGTTCATTCACTCTTGCTTAGTAGCTTTGTCCCATTATTTTTCTCTGTCTAGTTCATTTGTTTTATCTCAACCAATTGTTTCTACAACTGATTTACTAGCCTTGTTCATTTACTTTGTTAATCATCAAAACACACATATGCTTAAGTCAACAAATTGCCCTTTTTTGATTTTGACAAACTCATGTCTATGAAGCAACTAGTATAACCTGTTCCAAACATCTCACCTATTTCAAACATCTCATAGGCAAGAAAACGAACACTATAACATGAATCAGGTTAGAGTATACGAGTCACAAGCATAAGCACATAGTCATCTTCCCCCTTTTGGCATCATTGAAATGATATCTCAAAGTATAGGTGATGTGCCCGGAATTTATGGCACATCCAAGGCCTTTTTACCAGAAGTTTTACTTGTTTTTAAGCAAGCTAGTGTCTATTTAATGTGTTTTTAGTGCTTTCCAGGTAACAGAGCAGATTTGGAATGAAAACAGTTAAAGTGCAGAAGCTGGCCGTAAACTCAGTATACGGACCGTATTCTCAAATACGGGTCGTATTCGATAGGCGTATTTAAGGATAAGCAGAACCAAAAAGGCATGCTAAGGAGATGGTGAAATACAAACAACTTTTTCGGACCGTATTCCACTTTACGGTTCGTATTTCAAAGCATATTTAATCATTTAGACATTTGGCAGAAAGTTGAAGTTTTGGAAGTTGAAAGACGACTATGCAGAAGACGGACCGCAAATCAAAATACGGTCTGTATTTTAGGAGGTTGCAGTTAAACAACTATTGATGGAAACCTTGGGCGTAAACTGGTTTACGGTCCGTATTTCAAAATACGGACCGTATTTTGTATCGACGGGGACCAAAGTGCAAATCTGTAACTTTTACGTTTTCAGAGCCTATAAATAGTCATTGTAGGGTTTTAATTGTTATGAGTTATTATATTTTTGACTTTTGGCTTAGAACATTAAATACTCTCTTGGTTTTGAAATTCATTACATCAATTCAAGTATTATCAATTCCTCTTTTCTTCCAAAGTAAGCAATTATGAATTCTTCAATTTCTTATTTCTTGTTCTTTGTCATGAGTAGCTAAATACCCTTACTAGGGTTGTGAACCCAATGATGGGTGTTTTGTGATTGGGCTTTGTGATTAATATACACATAATGGATTATTAGGGTTTATTTATTCTTCATTCTTCATTCAAAATTAATGGTTGCAAACATTGATTAAAGCCATAGACAATGATTTATTTGGGAAAATAATTAGGGTTGGTAAGAATAAATAGACTCAAAGCATTAAACTTTGTTTAATAGATTCACTTAGGAATAAGAAGAATTCACTTCGCACAATTAACCGTTCTTCATAGTTACTTTGTTATAATAATCTTTATTTATTGGGAAATAGTAGAGATTCATATAGAGGTTAAGTGCATTCATATAATGATCCATTAGAAGTATATCAAGATCAATACCTATGATCATACACTTTATCTAACGGGGACACAACCTTGGTTTCTTTTACCATAAATTACAATCCAAAGAAATTAGTTAGCCATTAGTCATAAACAACCAACTTTTACAAAAAATTATCGGATTAAGACATTAGACCAAAATTAGGCATTCTACGAGTTTAGTAACTTTTTCACACCATATTCCCTATGGGATTCGACACCAACCTAGTTGGGTTATTATATTTGACATCGCCTGCTTTACGCTAATTGAAGGTGTAATTTGAGCGTATCAAATTTTGGCGCCGTTGTCGGGGAATACGGTTTTGAAATTACTAAATAGTATTTGCTTTGATTGAAGTCTTTTGCTTATTCCATCACACCTTGTTTGCTATTCCTTGTAAACTAGGTGAACATGAATCAGAATCAGCAAAACCAACGTGTTGGTAACCAGGGGAATCGATTGAATAATCAGGCGAATGAATCAGATGAAGAAAATATTTTCGCTGATCTTATTCTGGAGGAGTACTATGCATCTACTATTTTTCATCCTCGATGTGGAGTTGCAAGCGTAAAAATTGACTCCTCTCTATACCAGTTGTTGAAGCTTTAGGGCTACTTTTTGAACTCTACCGAGAATGACCCTCAACGTCATTTGCAGAATTTTGTGGATGTATGTGCTAATCACATCCAAAACAAAGTTCCACAAGATGCTATTCGGTTGACGTTATTCAAATATTCCTTAGCTGGAGATGCAAGAGCGTGGTTTGAGAAGCTGCCCTGGAATTCTATTACTACATAGGCAGAGATGGCAGCAGTCTTTCTCAAGAAATGGTACCCTCCTAGCAAGAAGGCTGAGATTCGTGACAAGATCTATGAATTTAAGCAGCGACCGGGGGAACAGTTATATGAAGCTTGGGAGAGATTCAAAGAGTATTTGCAAAAGATTCCGAATCATGGTTTTCCGGAGAACATATTAATGGAGAAGTTCTACTGAGGGATGGATCTAGTGACTCAATCAGTTGCTAACAATGCAGCTAATGGTTGTTTCATGAATAAATCTTACCGACAAGTGACCAACATACTTGACAGGCTGACCACTCACAATCAGGCTTGGCATTCAAGCAATGCTGACATTGTGCCTTACGGTAGTGCCATGATCCAGATTATGGTAAAGGAGAATCTAGATACCCAGCAAACATTGGCTGAGCTTGCAACAAATATTTCCTTGCTAACAAAGAAGTTTGATGAAACCCAGATTAAGAAGGTGAATGTTTGTGAGGATGATCCAGGTATGCCGAAAGGGATGTACCAGACCCAAAAGGGTCCATTTCACGAGGGACCTCCTATGTAGGTATAAGATGCTAATTATGTGGATAATTCTCAAGGGGGTTATCAAAGACAGAACTACCAAGGTGGTTACCAGAATCAGAATCAATGGAGACTTCAGCAAGGTCAAGGTGCTTATAACAACAACAACTCAGGGAACTACAATAATAATTATGGTGGTGGGAACCAAGGGAGCTACAACAACAACAACAATTTTGGGAACAAGAGTTCCAATCCTTATATACCAGCAAAAGGGCAGTCAACAGAGCAAGGTAGTTCGAGGGTTGAAGCAATGCTTAAGAAGGTTCTGGTAAACCAATCAAAGTCTGAGAGGACTTTATGCGGGTTGAGACGGGTGGGTTCCCATACAACGGCTATTCGAAGCTCGAGTCACGGATGCGGGATATTTCTGAAAGCGAAGACACCCTCAAAAAAGGGAGGACTTCCGAGTGACACTGTTCCAAATCCAAAGAACAGGGGAGGCGATGTAGACTGTGTGTTTGCCATTAGTACTAGAAGTGGTAAAATACTCCAAGGTACTGATAAGAAGGTTGTTGATTTTGAGCCGATAGATGAAGAGGAAGAGGTGCAGTCTGAAACACCAATTATTGTTGATGAGAATCCTACTGACAAGAAGGTTGCTGATATTCCAAAGATTATGAAGGAGGCTGATGACACGAGCAAGCAGACTGTGAAAGGGGCTTTCCACCCTTTGACACAGCTTTGCAAGTCTAAACCTCCCTTTCCTCAGAGGTTGGTAAAGAAGAAGGAAGATGCTAAGTTTGAGAAATTTTATGATCAGTTGAAGCAGTTATCTATAAATTTTCCCTTCTTAGAAGATTTCAAGGAGATGCTCGATTTTGCTAAATATTTGAAGGACCTGCTGACTAAGAAGAAAACGGTACAACATGAAACCGTGAGTTTGACCGACACTGTGAGTTCCATTATTTCAATAACTACTATTCAGAAAAAGGGAGATCCTGGGGCGTTCACCATTCCTTGTTCTGTTGGGCACCATGATTTTGCTCGTGCTTTGTGTGATAATGGGGCGAGTATTAATTTGATGCCACTTGCTATATACAAACAATCAGGTTTGGGGATGCCAAGGCCGACTACTATGAGGTTACAGATGGCTGATAGGTCTATTAAAAGGCCTGTTAGCGTGGTTGATGATGTTCTTGTACGGGTTGGTAAATTTATGTTGCCCGCTGATTTTGTGATTCTTGACTGTGCTGTTGATGGGTACATTCTTATTATTCTGAGGAGACCCTTCCTTGCTACAGGGAGAGCTCTGATGGATTTAGAGAAAAATGAAATCAAGTTCTGAGTCAACGATGAAGAAGTTACTTTTCAGGCTAGTAAGGGCATGAAGTTACCAAGTGCTTACGAGAGCATTTCGGTAATTGATTCGTTTGATGTTATTGATGAAGCGGTGGAGTTCAAGATGGAAGAAGAAAGTTTAGGTGAAGCTCTAGCCGGTATTCTTGTGAACTTTGATGCTGAAAACATGGAGGGTTATGTGGAGACAGTTAATTCGCTTGTTGGGTTGGGTTCATAGTCTTACCACCCAAAGAAGCTAAATCTTGATCTAGAAAATAGAACAACCCCTCCAGCAAAGCCTTCGATCATTGAGCCACCTAAGTTGGAGCTTAAGCAGCTCCTATCACATTTGAAGTACGAGTTCCTTGGTCCGAATAATACATTGCCAGTGATTGTTTCGACGTGCGGGCGAGGAACAGATTGAGCGACTTTTGGAGGTATTGTGTGAATATAGGTGTGCCATTGGTTGGACCATAGCAGACGTTCGAGAATTTCTTCTGGGATCTGCGAACACAAAATTCAGTTGGAGGAAGATAGCAAGCCGAGTGTGGAGCATCAAAGGAGATTGAATGAGAATATGCAAGAAGTCGTGAAAAAGGAGATAATAAAGTGGTTAGATGCGGGGGTAGTGTATCCGATTGCAGACAGCAAGTGGGTGAGTCATGTTCAATGTGTTCCTAAGAAAGGAGGTATCACTATGGTGTCTAATGCAAAGAATGAGCTGATCCCCACTCGTACAGTTACTGGATGGCGTGTGTGCATGGATTATAGGAAGCTGAATACTTCCACTTGTAAAGGCCACTTTCCCATGCCGTTCATAGATCGGATGCTGGATAGGGGGGCTGGGAGGTCTTACTACTGCTTCTTAGATGGTGTTACACCTCAGAATTTCGGGTTGTTGCGCGGTAAACAGACTAATGTAAGTTAAGGGGTTTATGGTGTCCCTACAAGTAGGAAGGGGTATTTAATGATTCTAATTAAGATTCCAAAGACAGTGAGGAGAGAGAAGAAAACTTGTTGAAGAAAGTTAAGGTAGAGAATATCTTACCCCGAATACAACTTACCAGCAGGTATTCCTGGTGAGTTACGGGGTTAGAAGTTGAACAAATCAAATCGATGCAATGCGAGCCGGATTCGGGGGTTGGCGGACACCGATCGGTGCGCGGGCGTCGACATGTCGATGGACCGTCACTGTGCACCATCAAAACGTTTCAGCAAACTGGAATCTGCAGGCACGACTCGACGGGACAAGTCGACGGATCGTCGACATGTCGACAGAACCGTCAACCCAACCGTCAACATGTTTTTGCAATCAGGGATTTTCAGACGTAAGTCGACGGAGCAAGTCAACGGACCATCGACAAGTCGACGGGTCATCGACCCGCTTCTCCGGAACTTTCCAGTTTCAGCTATAAATAGACGAGTCATGCTCCTAATTTTCAGATTTCATTCTCTCTCTAACTCTTGAAGGTTCTAGAATATTTCTCTCATCATATTATCATATATCTAAGGGAAATCAAGGAGCAAACACCAAAAATTAGCAAAATCAAGTGTATGGATGCCCACTAGGGTTTGTAGAGATCAAGAAGTCCTTTTGTATTGAGGGAGGATGGGGGTTTCTCCAAGTGAAGTATTGTCACCCAAAGTCCATCCCTACATCATCAAAGGTAATTTTTATGTTCAATTCATGTTATTATGAACATTGAGTGGTTGAAAAACTTGGATTATGGAAGGAAGAAGAATATGGAGTGCAAATATGGAAATATTGATATTCTTGAATGATGACTTGATTTGAATAATAGTTCTTGACATGTTATGAGTACAATCTTGTGGTGAATAATACAAACGATGTTAAAGGAGTATTATATGAGAATGAATATGATGTTGTACTATAGATATGGTTATGGATGATTTTGAAGGTGGAATTAAGAAGTAAACAATGTTTAACTTGAAGAATTTATTGATTATGTTATTATGGGTGTTCTTATTGATGTTTGAGGGTTGTTGTATTTTATGGAAGAAGTTGTCGAAACAAAGGAAATGTCGCCAAATTTTCATTAACTCCTAGTTGCTTTAGCTTAAGCTTAAGTATGTTTCTGGTTGTCTAATCTTAGTACAAATTTCCTTGAAGGTAGAATCACGAGCTCGAAGGCAAGCAAGTAGGCAATAAAGTTAAAAGGATATAAAGGTATGTAAGGTTATTCCCCTTCTTTTAAAGGCATGACTTCTATACTACAATTTCTTTTCTACATTTCCATGACCTTCTTACATCCCAAAAAGATGAAAGCTAAAGATTATTAAAAGCTTCCTATGAGATCGAGATAAGATATGTTCCATGATAATGATGCCTTCATGAGCTTGAGAATCCTATGTTTACGATTCATTGATGTTGTTCCTTGTTGTCGCCTCACCTCATGATACTAGTTCTTTCAAGGTGAGACTTGACGATCATGATGTTCCATAATACAATCGGAGGTTACAGACCTTACGTCACTCCGATAGAGTTACAGTTTTTACTTGAGCCCCTATGCATGCTTCATGTTAGGAATATAATGATGATTACACCGTGCCTAGATGGTCGGGCAGCACCGCTAAGGCGGGCAGCTTACCACACCATGTCTAAATGGCATGGACAGACACCACTAGTGGGCAACGTGAGATGATTACCCCGGACATGGGGGGCGCGGGCTAATGATGTTATTGATTCAGACAACTTATGTGTGTATGTGTGATGTGTCATAAAGGTAAAAAGTGAGCATGCATGATTCCGCCTCACGAGGCAAGCAGTTACAGTTATTTTTTCTCCTTATGCTTTCTATATTCCCTCATTATGTTACCTTGTATGCCTTTCATACTCAGTACATTGTTCGTACTGACGTCCTTCTCTTTTTGGATGCCGTGTTCATGCCCACAGGTAGACAGGGAGACGGCGTAGACGCTTAGGAGCTTACTCAGCAGATTTGCGGGGAGCACTCGCTGCTTCGAGTTGCCATCTCTTGGTATATTCTTTTGTGTATATATTGGCGCATGGTGGGGTCCTGTCATGCCCTCATGATTTCAGTACTTTAGTTAGAGGCTCGTAGATACTTATGTGTGGGTTGTAGATGCTATGTGACCCCTTCGTTGTAGGTTTGTACATCATTTTGTAGCTTTATGGGCCTATGCTTATATATGTTTTGGGAGTTGGTTGGAGATTGTTCCATGATAAGTTTGTGTCGAAATTGATGTATGCCCAGGTTGAGTATGATAGTCAGCATGATAAGCGGTGCTCGGTAGTCAGCTCCGAGTACCCGTCATGGCCCCTAGTTGGGTCGTAATAAAAGTGGTATCAGAGCAGTTCCATCCTAGGGTGTGTCTACGAGCCGTGTCCAGTAGAGTCTTTTTTATGGGTGTGAAGCACACCACACTTATAAACAAGAGACTGCGGGGCATTTAGGAATAATGACCATTTTTCTTCTCCATAGATCATGCGATAGAGCCATAATATAAGATCTTTCCCTTTTCTAATTGTGCGTTATGATTTCAGTGATGCCGGTAAAGAGGAAAGCAACAGCCGCCCAGAAGGGAAAGACTACGGCAGGAAGGCGGGTTGAACAGGAGCTGGCGGTACATGTAGAGGAGGGTGAGTCCCACGTGAGGCCCATCTCGGCCCACCTCTCGCACTCCCTCTTGTCTCGGAGGAGCACGAGAGAATACGGCTCCGAGTTCCGATCCTCACTTTGGTGTTTCGGGTCAACGGATGATCGAGGCTATTCGGGATTAACTCCCAGTTCGCCGGCCCGGGGGAGGGGGCGGGTTCCCCTGACGGCGGTTAGTGCAAGGGCCCCCTGATTTTGGGTCAAATTCCCCAATTTTTTGGGGCAAAGTGGAAGGGCCCAAAGGTTTTTAAAGGAAATTTGGGGACGGGGATTACCTC
>NC_081345.1:5881994-5895393 GCF_029784015.1 Lycium ferocissimum | reverse complement strand
AATATTTATTTATTGGGAAATAGTAGAGATTCATATAGAGGTTAAGTGCATTCATATAATGATCCATTAGAAGTATATCAAGATCAATACCCATGGTCATACAATTTATCTAACGGGGACACAACCTTGGTTTCTTTTACCATAAATTACAATCCAAAGAAATTAGTTAACCATTAGTCATAAATAACCAAATTTTACAAAAAATCGTCGGATTAAGACATTAGACCTAAATTAAGCATTCTACGAGTTTAGTAACCTTTTCACACCATATTCCCTGTGAGATTTGACCCCAACCTAGTGGGGTTACTATATTTGACATCGTCCGCTTTACGCTAATTGTAGGTGTAATTTGAGCGTACCAATAGGCAAGTAAAGTTTGTTAATATTAAACTCATGGCTACTGGGGGTATCGCATATACATAGGGTAACAAAATCAGTCACACAATAAAGTCAAACAAACATTCGAATCACACAAATAAGGCACAACTTTGTAAAATAGGCAATAGTTTTTTTTTTTCATTAACATCAACAAGTACAATTTTAGTCCCTTGATCAAAACCATACACAATAGATAATTTCTGCACAACTTAGGACTTAGACACACTAAGATTATTAATGGATAAAATTACAGAGAATCTGGTCACTTTGCTAGGGACTGTAACCAAGGTGGATGCTAGAATGTGAGGCTAATTTCTAGGAAATCCTAACTAGGAGGTGTTGAGTGACTTGGCTATAAGGAAAGTATATATCATTCTTTGAGCTATTCCCCTCATCATCATCTAAATCAACCCCCTGGCTCTAGGAAGAACCACTATCTTTTTTCACCTTTTCCCCTAAGAAGACCCACCATTTTTTTTTCTACCGATTTTACCCATGAGGATCCACCATCCTTTTCCACTGTTTTTTCTCTTGAGGAATCCCCATCCTTTTCAAATTTATTATTTTTTCCTGAGATGATGGATTATTCCTCGTTCTACTCCTTGTTTTCCTCCATGAGCCCCCATCTCTTCATCAGACAGAGTTTCCCCCTGACATATGGTTGAGTTTGCCGAGTCTAGCAACTCACAGTCTAAGGTTGTTCCTCTATCACTAGGGGATTTGGTGTTTTTTGGTTTTCCCCTGTCTATGGGTCAACGTGTCCATTTTTCTTTTATTTTTAGCTTTTTCGTATCGTGTATAGATTGTTATTTGAGGAAATGAAGGGTTGATGATAGTGTAGTGGGGGTATGTAGCCTGAGTCAGTTGTATCATGAGAGTGTATGGGAGAATATGGGTGATCGGAGGAGGAAGAGGAATCAAACATTTTTCATTTTGCTTTTCTGATGAGAGAGACGGTGATTTGAGATGAAAAAAGGTGAGGTGTGGGTGGGTTTAAGTAGAGGAGAAGATGAAAAATAAAGTGGTGTGAAAGGTAATTTGAAGAGTCTTTTGGGAAGAGGGAGATTTGATTGTAGTAGATTTTCAAGATAGTCATCATGGCTCAACTTTTTCTTTTCTCAATACACTCTTAATGATGGTAGACTTGACTAGGGTCGTGAAAACAGGTAGTCCAAGTTGTTTCATGATCTGAATGTATAATTGATTACAAGGGAAAGAATATATACCTGAAGAGTAAATGGCTAACCATGTGCAATCTTTGATTTAAGGCTGTGACAATCATAATGTTAGACTTCAAGAGATCATGAACTTGTAATGGTATAGGACATACAACTAAATGCACTAGACTGAGTAAAATATTATTCACTTTTTGAAAAACCCATTTAATCTGAGAGAAAATTACTAGCCAATTTTAAGGGGTACTTGTGCAGCTTTAATCATTCCCAATACTAACATAGTTCTTTCTTTTCTAAGCTGATTTTGGAGAATTCTTCAAATTAATCAGCTCATAGTTTTGAGACGAATTAAGACCCCTTTTTATTATCTCTCAAGAGTGATGTCTTCTATTAGAGAGACATATGGACTTAAGCCAAACCCGATTTTTAGCAGTATTGATAGAATTTGTGTGATCATAAAAGTAATTTGCATACCAGACTCCTTTATTTTTGCTAAAATCATAATGCCTGAGCACATCACAAGACATGACCACATATTTTTGCCTCCACAAAGGATGTACTCTTTGAGTTCTGCTTCCTTGATGACCCTAAATTCTGGTCCTGACTCCCAGTAATAGGTTGTACCTGTTATAATCCACTAATTTCCTTCTTTAATGATAGATCAGCGATGAACCAAAGTCATTATGGGCACTTCCCTTGATAAGGTTTAGCTACTTGTTCCATTGGTCCTCCTTTATCTATCTGGCAGAACAGGTTTCATAAACTGTTTCATTTTTGTAACAATTTCTTATAGATAAATAGTCTCCCTTTTTGCTCAACTGTTATCTTCCGCATGATCTATCCATTTGAGGCTTGTCTGAGTTCTTAGGGAACTTTGTAGACTGTTTCATCGACCAGAAGGTTCAGCAACTCTAGCAACTATCTGAGGAACTGCACGATACCTTTATCACCAATCATCCCTTATTACTTCCACTTGTTTCTTTATTGTCGTGAACATCCAAGGACTTGCATTCCCAATCATTCATCTCTTGTTTTAGGAGTTGGAACTTGAGCTTGATTTAACTTCGTTCAGTGGTGGCTTCATCAGATGTTCCCCCAATCTTTGTGCAACATGCTTTCTTCAGACGGAGGTGTTTCCTTCATCCATGCAAATTATTTGAATTCCTGATTTGAATGTTTTGCTGGACTTTCAGTGGTGAACCAGGTTCATCTACATGTTTCATCTGGAGTCCCCCCTGGCTGACTGCCAAGCTGTTGTAGAAGAATGAACCTAGGCCTTTGCTGCATTTCCCTTTCTTCAATGCTTGTTGTTTTTAAGGCTCCTGTTATGATTTGAGAAAGTACTAACCATATATCATTTTAGATTACTTCATGTCACTCTTACCTACAAGAGTAGTCAATTGTCAGTTCTAGGCACCCAGGCAAGCTTGGATTCTTTTCCTTTAACAATGGGATGAATCAGATTTTTCTTTGTTCATTCAGGCAAGGCCCAAGTGAACCTGTTTCCTTCACCTGCTGCAACCTTACTGATTGGCTTGGAGTTTCTAGTTGCAATCTTCAGATTTCTTTCCTTGTAAGCTTAAGTACACTAGACACGTGATCTTGCAATGTCCCATCTTACCACAGAGAGTGCACAATTCCCCTTCTAACGAATCTTGTTTGGCAGTTCTATCGAATCCCAATCCTATGGTTATATTGTGTGTTTGACTGGTGAGATTTGAGATCAGTTGAGAGGCTTGAGTCCAACGATTTTCTCTTTCAAGATCATGCTCTGTTCTAAGCAGTTTAGAACTGATTTCTCTGGATTCTCAAGGCACAATTCCTCTTTTATTCCTTTTAGTTCAGATTCAACCCCAAGTTGTTCACTATTCATCAAAGATTTTCCCAGTTTAGTTGTAAGCTTAAGGACTTCAGATTTGAAGGGCCAAAATAGATGAACTAAGTTGAGCAACCTATTCTTTCAAAAAATAATTTTCCTTTTCATTTTTGTCTTTACAGGCTTCACTATTCATCAGTTGGTACACTGACGAACTCAACTCTTGATATTCATCCATTAGGGTGTTCATCAATGTCATCAACTTTTCTTTTGAGAGCAAATCTAGCTTGTCTTTAAGCCTATAAGTACTTACCTGGATATCATCCTCAATGTTTGATTCCGAATCATCAGCAACCATGAGAGCAGTGTGGCCAGCCTCATCTTCAGCATCATCATAATCCCAGGTTGCCACTATAGCTTTTGAGTTTTTCTTGTTCTTTCTATCAACGAATTCGCTACTTCTTCTACTCCCTATTTCAGTTTTCTCTCTTTTCCACTCTATTTTCCATAGTGGACAATCTTTGATCATGTGATCTGTCTTCTCACACTTGAATCATCCTCCAGTTTGTGGCTTGTCGAAACTCCTTCCTCTACAAGATGTATTATCTTTTCCATACTGATTTTCCTTTTTGAGGAATTTTTGGAAGTTTCTGGTAATCAATGCCATTTCATCTTAATCTTCGGTTGAGTGCCTGTCCCGACCTATTTTGCCTAAGTCATGTGGGCACTTACCTTCCCACCTCGGCAAGCGAATCCTCAACCAATAATGAAATAATACATAAAAGAATGAAATTATGCAGCGGAATAGAACAAATACGTAAGTCTCACGATATACATTGTTACATCTTGGAAATTTCGTGACGTTTGCCTTATGAGTGAACCAACACAAGCCTAAAGTGGACATGAAGCCCTCATAAGGTTAGGAAGCATATTTGATAATGTTAAGTATATATCTTAAAGTTTGGAAGTTATATGAAACGGTGGAAGTAAGTTTGTTGGAGAAATTAGAGTTGGAGTCACGTTTGGGAAGATTATGTAGCATTTGAGTTATGCATTGCTTAGAATTACCTTGAGGAGAAGATATAGGTACCCTTATATGGTTAATGAAGTTTTATACAAGTGCCAAGAAGGTTCCATAAGGATTGGAGGTCAAACGAATCGAAAAGGACGAGATTTCGCGAAACCGGAGAAGTTGGGGCAGTATGCGGTCGCTTACTGAGGATGCTGGGCCGCATACTGGCTGATAACTCCCTATTTTGGGTGAGCGTGCTGCCCAACATGATCCCTATGTGGTGGAGGGGGTATACGGCCTCATACTCAGTATGCTAGGCCGCAGACTCACGGCAAATTGGAGCGGGGTGCGATTTTTGCCACCTTTTTAAATCCCCAAAGACCTCATTTTCATTCCAACTTTCCACATTTATTTCCCCGCACTTCTAGAGAGTTATTGAAGGTTCCCTATCACTCCACACCTTTCCATATCATCAAGAGAGAAGATCAACCTAAAGAGAATCCATGGAAGGTGATTGTTCTTGCTTCGCTTCAAAGTTGTGATAAACTTGGTCTTGAAAAGAGTTGGGGAAGGTGAAGTTCTTCTATAATAAGGTATGATATTCCTATTATTTACATGATTGAGTCGATATAAAGGTTTAGTAACTCTTGGAAAGAAAAAGAATTAAAGTGGAGAAGTCATAAATGTTGAAGTGAAGAAGATGACTACGAGATGAACTTGAAAAAGGGATTCTGGATAAATTTAAGTCTAAATTGAATATACCTTCTTGAATATGGTACTGTGAATGTTATTATTGTTGTTTGGGAGTTGATTTGTAATTTGGTGGAAGTTGACAAAATAGGGGAAATGCTGCCCAATTGCACTAGTTTGAACTTAAGAGTGTCTTTGAGACCTAACCTTAGTACGAATCCTCTTGAATGTAGATTTTGCGGACTTTGGAGGAGAGCGTTAAGTAATTAAGAAGACGTAAAGGTAAGTAAGGTTAACCCTTCTTTCTTAAGGCATGACTTCCTCGTCGTGATTCCATCTATGATGTTCATAATGTCCTGCTTCCTAGAGAATGTTAGAAGCTCATGACTACTAAGATTCTTAAGATATTATTGATAAAAGCTCTTCATAGTGATGATGATAATGATGATGATGACTATAGCAATTCCAAAATAGAAATTAGGGGCTTACCGACTCAATGTCACCCCGATAGAGTTATAATGTTCCTTTTGGATGCTTATACATGTCATATGTGTAATAACTATTTTATTGTACCGAGCTTATATAGCAGGGTATGATTTCTATCGCGCGCGCACCACTGCAGTTGGGTACGGATAACACCGAACCTTGTTATAGCCGAGTATGGTGACACCGAACTTACATGGTCGGGTATGGTATCATTGTATGTATATGTATATGCATGGAATGTTTTCTTTAGAGAAAGGCTAGGCAAGTATGATGAATGTCTCAAGAGGTATGAATGGTCCTTCTATCTTATGTTATTCTTCGTGCTTTTATCATGTTACTATTCATGCCTTACATGCTCAGTACATTGTTCGTACTGACGTCCTTTTATTTGTGGACGCTGTGTTCATGCCCACAGGTAGACAAGGAGACAGACCGGACTTTTAGGCTCCTTCGTCGGTGATTGCATAGTGGTGCTCCTTTTGATCCGGAGTTGCAGTAGTTGGTATTATTCTTTTTGTGTACAAATATGGGCATGGTGGGGTCCTGTCCCGTCTTTAGGATATTATATACTTTCCGTAGAGGCTCGTAGACAGATATATATAGCTAGACATCCTACAGCTCCTGGGCTCATATTTTGTATATCCTTTTGATAGTCTTGTTGGCTTGTGTATATATGGGCATAGATAATGATGTTTATATAAAGGTGCCTACATCCGATGAAATTTGTGTCATTTAGTTCATGGTAATTATGAGATAGCCATGTGGTTCACCTGGATGTGATTATGAAAATACGTTAGGAGGTACTCGGTAGGTTAGCTCCGGGTGCCCGTCATGGCCCTCCGGTTGGGTCGTGACATATATATAAGTAGTAGAAAGTGCGGAATGACAATAAACACCCCAGGGTTTAGTCTGAATAATACAAGAGCATCTAAAGGGAAATAATACAATCTGCAATACTAATACATATAGTGTCTATGTTTCTGAATCGAATAAAACATAAAGATAGAAAGTCTTCAAGGCAGCGGATAGTCATGCTCACCCAGGAAACTCAAGAGAAAGCCGAAACGTCGATCAGCCACGCGTCACGGAAGTGGATCCGACCTGATACTCTGCATTTATAAAGATTGCAGCAAGTGCAGGTCAGTACAAACAACAGTACTGGTAGGCATCATCGGCCGACTAAGCATAACTGACACAATTCAGATAATAAAGTAGATAAGCAAATAAACCAACAAGTCTAAGACAATGCGATCAATATCAAATATCCGTCATCACCTATGTCAAGCATCTAATTCCCAAATGTGCCAAATCTGAATATATATCCAATCCAATCCACAATATAACACTAAATATCTCAAATCAAGTCATAATGAAATGCAATGCCATTCAAATGCGGTGTACACATGTACTCCGGACGAAAATATGGACGTCTCGGTAGCACAACCCAGCGAGAAGTATAAGTGCCACCTATCCCGTATCTTTGCCTAATAGACATACGGGACCTCGGATCTTTGCCCACAGGGGGTTCTCACAGGCACCACCCTAGGGGACCCGTGACGTCCATGCACTAACAACGATTCGGGAACTAACATCGGATATCGGCCATGTAATAACGATTTCGAAATTGATTATCAGACATCGGCCATCTCACGTCACTAAAGTAAAAGAGTTTTATCAAATACCAATTTCACTCAATCAATGATTCCGGAATGAACATCGAACATCGGCCGTCTCACGTCACTCAAGTAAAACTGAGTCCAACTCATCAAGTATTCATCAAATATCATCAATATCTCAACAGTATATCATGAAAATAAGAGTGCGTGCAATGCATGAATCACATCAATAATCATGCTCAATATCACAAGTACCAACAATGGGTACACCAACAATATATCCGAATCACAAATTTCAACAGTGGGTATGCCAATAATATAATCGAATCACAAGTAGCAACAGTGGGTATGCCAATAATGCAACTAAATCATTAGTACCAACAGTGGGTATGCCAATAATGTAATCGAATCGCACGTACCAATAGTGGGTACGCCAACAACATATTCAAGTACAATTATCAACAGCGGGCATGTCAACTATATCATAATCAAGATGATAAAATAGAATTCAATATCTACCAACGACTCATGGCATCAAGCCGGCACAATAGAGTAATCAAAGCACACATAACGGGGTGGCTAGTCCCAACACACAACAGGGCCCAACCTAAGCCAATATCCAACCCGACTTCATACCCGAAGGTTCACAAGCTGTCTCCGACAATATAATCTAAATATGTGCTTCGCTATACGAAGTCTTACCAAAGGTAAGCCATAACCTACCTAGATGGCTGAACTGCAACACCAACAACTCACTCTTTTGCCTTGCCTTTCCGCTGAACCTCAGAACCAACGTAGTCTAAGCATAATCGAAATCTAGATTAGAAATCATAAGGAATGATACTAATATTGCTACTATTCATTTTAGGTCCATTCCAACCTTAGAAATTGGGGAAAAATGGGAAATTCGGAAGCAAATTGTCCAATTAAGCACTAGGTGATCATAACCAACCACTAATTGCTGATTTAACTCAAAGATTAGCCTAATTTCTGATATCAAGCAAAACCCCCAATTGGGTATAAAACCTAAGTCCTTGATTTCGAAATTCAACGCTAGAAATGGAAGACATATGATTAATAAGTTTTGATTAGTCAAAATCTAACATAAACATCATCAATTTCCTCATACATGACCTTAAGGGAGAGTTCATCAAAAACCCTCTTTCAACTTCCATCACTAAGGGGTTATTAGAGGGAAAAGGGAATTCTAGGAGGATTGTGATTAAGAAAGAGTAAAGGAATAGGCCAGATTTACCTCCAAGAATTTCTCCAAAATATTTCCAAGAACTGTTCCCCAAAGCTTTAATTTTGAAGTGGGAAATTGTTACACCTCGGAAAATTCCCCGTTAGCATACAGTGAGTAGACGAGCGAGGGTATGACGTATACGAGGTTTGGACGAGTAAGAGATAGTAATTGACGATCCTAATTAAGATTTCCAAAGACCTTCGGGTTAAGGAAAGAAAGTTGTTAAGAGGAGCGAGCCATATGTTGAGTATCGGATAAGAATTACGAGTATTAAGTTAATGATGTCTTAATGACCCTTTGAGGAAGAGTTATAACATCCCTTAGGATGGTATTGAAGTAAGGAACAAGTGTTAAGAAGGTTCCATAAGAATCGGAGATCAAACGAGTCGACGAAACAGCTTTCGAAAAACTGAGTAGACATACGGCCACACATACTGGCCGTATAATATCTACGGACCGTATGTCCAGCCGTAGATCCAGCCCCTGCAAGTCATGAGTCAATCGGACAGATATACGGTCCAACATACGGTCATGTAGATTTTATACGGACCGTATGTTGGTCCGTATATTTCCATCGGGGCTGAGATGTATTTTATATAAGGGACCATTTTTCATTTCCATTTCATTTCCCACTTCACCTCTACACTTCAAGACCTCTCTAGAATATTCCAAGCACTTTATCCATGAGAAATCCATAGAAATCAAGGATCAATAACAAGAAATCAAGAGAATCAAGTGAAGGAAACCCATTAAAAGTCTTCCAAGTCAAGAAATCCCAAGAGAGATAAAGTAGGGTTTTGGTGCTAAGGGTGAATCACCATTTCAAGCTTATTCCTCTATCATCTAAGGTAAGTTTCATGATGTTTATATGCTATTTGAAGTATTTATAAGTTGAAACACATGAATTGTAGAAGAGTACAACAAATGGGTCATCAAATGTGTGAATAGTGTTGCTAGTGAGAAGTAATTGAATTGAATCATGGAAATGGATATGTTGATGTTATGAATGCGTTATAAATGACCTTTAGAACATGAAATAAGTGTTGGATATGAAAGAATACGATGATGGACTCTTAGTCATGAATATGGAGGATTGAAGTAGAATTGTGAAATGCGAATCATATGAATGAATGACGATTGTTGTTAGTGATATTGTGATGATTGTTATGAATATTGGGAGTTGATATGGAATATGGCGGAAAGTAGTATAAACAAAGGAAATGCTGCCCAAATTTCTATAGCTTTAGTAAGTATGCTTTCACGACAATATAGCTAACGTCGATACGAATTATCTTTAAGGTATAAACAAGTGCACTCAAGGAGAACGAGCAAGCGATAGAATAGCTAAACGACAAAGGTATGTGAGGCTAGTCCTTTCTTGTTAAGGCATGAGTTCCATAGAATGATTTTACTCCTGTATCATGAATGTCCCATCTTCTAGAAAGCTATGAGTCCTTGTTCATGAATGACCATATGAGGTAAGAGATATGTTATGAGTAAGATGACGATGACGACAAGTAAAGTCTAGAGATGCTATAGCCTATGACATTATGTTCCTATGAAGCTAGTGAAGTATCCGTTGATTATTATATACACTCACCTTATGCTTGTTCCTTCAAGGTGAGGAAGAATACTTATGAATGCTCATAATGACATCGGGGGTCCACGACCTTACGTCACCCCGACAAAGCATGATCATCTTTGAGTCTCTACACATGTATTGCTAGAAGTATGTTACGATATGCATATTATGATAAGCATGTATGATAAATGTATTATAATGAGCATGTTGTAATGAGCATATGATGATATCACACCGCGCCTAAATGGCGGGCGATCCTGCCCGCGAGGCGGAGCAGCTGTACACCATGGCCAAAATGGCATGGGCGGTCACCACGGTAGTGGGCGGATGAGATGATACTGACGCGGGAGGCACTAGACGCGAGTGCTAATGATATTGCTAATGTTATTGATTATCACACCGCACCTATATGGTCGGGCGACTTATATACATTTATGCATATACGAGAGATGATGATGAGTGAAAGTAGCGGTATGTATGATATCCTTTGTGGTTCAGTCAGTTACAGATTGCTCCTTATTGATGCCTCCTTATTTCATAGATATTTCATTATTGTTCATGCCTTGCATACTCAGTACAATATTCGTACTGACGTCCTTTTCTTCGGAATCGGTTCGTCGTCGACCGTGCGCCCTCCCGGACAGATGTCCCAGGCCCCAGCCGGTCGTGGTCGAGGCAGAGGAGGAGCACCTAGTACAGGCGGTCCTCAGAACCGCATATTTGCACGGCGACGAGACAGCAGGATCCCGAGCCCTCCCAGGACGCAGCTACAGGTACCCTAGCGGCATTCCTTTATAAAGTGCATATGTGATCGATCTAAACTTTATACCGTCATGTGTCATTCTTTATATTGCTGATGAAAATCTAGAAATCCTGGACGAAAGGTAGTTATACGTATAGATAAGAAGTGAGTATTAAGGGCCGAGGGGGCTAAAATAGTAATTAAGAGAAAAGTACGTTCCGAAGGCGTGTCGAAAGTGACTAGTACCCTAATCTGCCCTGGATTACGTGACAAAGCCCGTGCGGGGGAGTGGATGTAAATATGTTAGCATTAAGATACCCGAATATGTTAACGTTTCAGGGTTAAGCGTGCTAGAGGGGGAGCAATTCCATGATGGGTGACCCCCTGGGAAGTATCCCAAAAATTTTATAAATATAGATATAGATGACAAATGTGAAGTTAGGGTAGCCTAGGTGATATTAGAGTATATGGGATGACTGGGGACATAATAGAGGTTGTGTAGACTGAGTTGGGTGGCTGGTGAAAAGGGAACAAGTATAGCACAGCCCTAGAATCAGGGTAAGTTTAAATAGTGGTTGGAAATGTTGCGAGTAAGAGGGTAACAAGAATTTGGGATATGTTGGCACGTCGAGCAACTACAAAAAGGGCGTAGAAACAAGTTGACGACGGGTGCAGTGATTTACGCAAATATAGAGAACAACCAAGGAAGATGACCGAAAAAGATAACGGCGTCCTATGAAGTATGGGATAACAAGAAAGTATAAGTCAACCAAGTATTAGAACGGACGTGTTAAGTAATTGCGTACGACAACCGTAAGGGAAACCTCCCCGAAGTGTGGTAACCCCCTATAAGGCCAATTCAACATTCGAGGACGAATGTTTAAAGGAGAGGAGGATGTTACATTCGTATTTTGTACCCTCGGGTAAGTCAAGGCAAGTGATACAAGTTGCTTATGGAAAATGTTAAAGTTGGAATGTTAAGAAAGGCCAGGGGTAAAAAGGTAAATTCGCAAAACGACTCATGGAAATACGGAGAAAGGCTAGGGGCAAATTTGGAATTAAGGGAAATGATTTTCATGAATTAAAAGAATTTTGCTAGAAATTTCAAGAAAAGGGGCCACTTGGCCGTGGACCCCACTTTCAATGCTTGGCCAAATGAAATTAAGCCAAACATAGGGTTAATATGTTTAATTATCATTGGGAGGAGACTTAGTATATATATGTCACACCCCGATCTCACTAGGGTGTGATGGGCACCCGACCCCGTAACCGGAGCCGAGCGAACCCACTGACTCTTACTACGTACTAAATTTTTTTTTTTTTTTGAATCTCTAAGTCAAGTATACATAATAGGATTGCTGAAAAATTCCTTTGCTGCTTTCAAATCAAATAAAATATGTAACTGTACAAAACTTGTATCATAGCACAGATTGACTCCCGAACCCACGACTATGTCTGCAAAGTCTCTCAACCGGACAAGACATCATAGCATAGCACACCGACTCGACGACACTCGAGAATGATTGGAGTTGCCAACTTCGCCGGGGACATCATGCACTTTTGGCTTCGTACGTACGGGTGTCGCGCGGCATGAAACGCAGCCCCGAAGAGGGGTCGGCACGAGCAATGTCTTGAGTATGTAAGGCATGAACAAGAACATGGTATGAAAAGTAGAGCATGTCATGTAAGAGAGTATCTTGTACATATGGAGCATGTCATGTATGGTACTTTGTAGGTATGAGTGCCTCTTAAGGCGGAATCATGCATGCTTAATCGCGGAACGTGCCCCGATCCATATACTATCTTTTCGCGGAACGTGCGGCCCGATCCATATACATTTCAGCGGAACGTGCAGCCCGATCCATTTGTATATACATGTGCGTATTCTTTCTTTAAAACATCTCATTTTCATATATAAAGAAAATAGAACATACCATATTGCCGGGCGTCGGCTCACGATCCATTTAACCACTTATCCGCGTCCGGGCATCCCGCGTCCGGGACGATATCATATCATTCTCCAACTGATCGGTGGGCGTGCGCCTAGCGCACCGCCTTTTCCCCGTCTTCCCCGTATACATACACATATACGTATACTTATACATGTATCATGTCGTAGCATGCGGGGGAGCCCGAAGAAAAGCTATAGCTCTATCGGAGTGATGTAAGGTCGGTAACCTCCGATTGTATTATGGAATAATCATGGGCGCTTTATCTCACCTTGAAAGGACTAATAATAAGGCGAGACTATCAATGAAGGATAACATTTACGGAAATCATAAAACGGGGTCATAACATATCATTTCATATACTTTGAAACCTTTAAAATAGTCATTATCCCAAAATAGCTTAACATTTCATATCGTCATATTCATGGTAAGAACATATCCTTGACATATTCGTTCTAGTCATTTCCTCATATCTAGCATCATCATGGTCATCCTAAAATCATAGTCGTTGTTTTGGTCATAAAACTTTCGAAAATCGTAAAACTTGGATTTTGGAGAAAATAGATATTTTGGAAATCATTCATAAACTTTTAGGAAGGAAAATTATGCTTTGAAATCATAACTTCTAACTTTTGAAAATAAGGACGCTAAGGGAGCATTTATAAAATCGCAACGTATGATTCGTGCCATAGAAGGAAAAGGGACGA
>NC_081345.1:5860519-5881894 GCF_029784015.1 Lycium ferocissimum | reverse complement strand
GCTATCCCCGAGGGACACTTTTAACCGATTTACTTCCTACGCTCTCCAAATTCCATATATATACATTCTCATACCCCGGAAAATTAAAACCCCTTTACCCCCATCCTTGTGTGAAATTCCCCTTTCCCCCCGGGCCTTCCGCATTTTTTCCCGGGGAACCCTTTTTTTGCGAATTCCTCTTTTTCCCCCTTAACTTTTCCCGATATTTCCATACTACTCATATTTCTAACCAATTTGTAAAATTAAAAAAATTTTTTGGGAGAGGGCTGTCCCTTTTGTCCCGACTACTTTGAAATATCCGAACGATAAAATCCCGGATATAACAATATATGGGGGAAAGATGATTTAATCATCTTATTTCTAGAGTTCTCAAGAGAAAGAAACAAGAAGAGAGAAAGAATGGCCATTCGTCTCAAAGCAATCCGAAGGAAAAAAAAAAAAAAAAAAGATAGCTTTCCAACTTGTTCTTCATAAACAACAACTCCTCGAAGGGCTCTTAGCATAGCGAGGTGGCCTGGAGCAAGGAAAAACACAAGTTCCCGATGTCGTTAATTGGAATCCGTTAAATAGCTTTGCAGTGCGAAGGTTTAATTCTCTTATACAAGTCAGGATGTTCGAGTATGTTGTACGGTCAAAATGATGAAATTCATATGATGGAAGTGCGTGAGTGTTGTACGCGACTTGCATAGGCAAGCTGTGCGAGTGTGTGTGTGTGTTGTGTTGTATTGTGTTGTGGTGTGTTGGTTGTCGTTGTAATGTATGGAAAATATAGAAATTCATGAAAAACACGTATACGCAGTGTCACTAATAAAAGAGGTAACGGCAGCGTGGTGAATTGATTTTATTTAGAATGGAAATTGTTGTTACGGTAGGTTCTATGATGTTAGAATAAAGATTTAATGGTTTGGAGGAATAAAGTTGGGTTGTTGTGATTGAATTTGAAAGAAGGAGAAATGTTGTTGTTGTTTCACAAATTGGAAGATGTGGGGTAAGTAGTATATTGATGGTATTGTTGGAATATCATGTGAATTAAATTGTATTAAGTTATATTGAATAGGAATTGTATTGAATTGCATTGAAAGGAATTGGATTGAGTTGAATTAAATATAAGTGGCTTGTTGGTATTGTTGGTTGACGATTTGGCCGAGTTTCATTCTCGGATTTGTTGAGTGATAATATGGCCGAGTCGAATTCTCGGGGATGTTATATGTATAGGGGAGGTGCTGCCCAAATTTTGTTTATAGACAAATATTGGTTAAGATTAACATTTGGTAATTGTGACCAAATTGTAGATTTTGGCGAATTTGAAGCTTGAGTTTGGAGACGTGTGCAAAGCGGAAAAGGTATGTAAAGGCCACCTCTCCTTTCTTTGGCATGTCCTAGTTATTATAGGCTGAAATCCGACCCTCGGGAAAAGTCCTACTCCTCGGAAACGACACCTAAATTTGTTCCTTTTTCATTCAATAGAATTGAATCCATAACTTGTGCCTTAAGGTAAAGTAATGTTCAAACGTCCGAAACCTTTGTAAATGAAATCGAAATGCACTTGAAATCTCCGTGGATGACCCAATGGGACATAATGACCATGTTTTTATATTCGTTACTCGAGTCTCGATGTACGTGCTTATCGGTTTCCATTACTTCTTTCATAGAAGCTTTATAATTTTATTTTATGTTTTCTCGTGGTGTTGCTGTTCATTGATGGTCTCGCCTTATAATGATTGTTCCTTCAAGGTGGACGAAGCGACCGTGGTTATTCCATAAGGTAGTCGGGGCTACCGACCTTACGTCACCCCGATAGACACATGACTTTCCTTGGGTTCTTATGCATCTGCTTATATGATATGTACATGACATGTATATGATATGTATATGAAAATGGGGAGATTTGGGAAGGGACACATGTTGCGCTATAGACGCATTGCCACCTGGTCAGCTGGCGTAATTCCATCCCGACGCGGGATGCCCGGACGCGGGACACATGTGGGTGAGCCGACGTGCTTCGGCGCTATGACTTGTTCTATTTTCACATGTATATGACAAGAAATGTTTTGAAAAAATATATACTAAGCAAGCATGACATCCGCCTGAAAGGCACTTACAGGTACAGATTATCCTTTTATCTCGTTATATGATCTTTGGTCCCACATGTTGTTATTGCTCACATGTTACATGCTTCATTGTATTATTTTCATGGCTTACATACTCGGTACACTGCTCGTACTGACCCCTTTTCTTGGGGGCTGCGTCTCATGCCACGCAGGTAGACAGGTTGACGGGTTTGACTCCTAGGAGCTCTTCCAGCAGTGCATCGAGAGGCGCTCCAGTTGTTCCGGAGCTTCTGTTTTGGGTACTACTTTTGTGTATATATATTTGGACACAGCAAAGTCAGTTACTTGTAATTACATGTATCTTATTTAGAGGCTCGTAGACAGATATGTACAGTCAGATGTTTCATAGCCTAGTTGTCCTTGTCGCCGTGTAATATGTCAGTACAGTTGATCACTACTCGTTTACATGTATGCTATTATCGAGGTTGTTAAGAAGAAAAAAAAATGATAGTGTTCATACGGCCCACTTAGTAATAGGAATAAGACGTATGACAAAGGGGTGCCCGGTACAAGTATCAGGTACTCGTCGCGGCCCCTAGTTGGGTCGTGACAATAAGTATGCTTTCACGACGATATAGCTAACGTCGATACGAATTCTCTTTATGGAATAAACAAGTGCACTCAAGGAGAACGAGCAAGCGATAGAATAGCTAAACGACAAAGGTATGTGAGGCTAGTCCTTTCTTGTTAAGGCATGAGTTCCATAGCATGATTTTCCTCTTGTATCATGAATGTCCCATCTTCTAGAAAGCTATGAGTCCTTGTTCATGAATGACCATACGAGGTAAGAGATATGTTATGAGTAAGATGACGATGACGACAAGTAAAGTCTAGAGAGATGCTATAGCTATGACATTATGTTCCTATGAAGCTAGTGAAGCATCCGTTGATTATTCTATACACTCACCTTATGCTTGTTCCTTCAAGGTGAGGAAGAATACTTATGAATGCTCATAATGACAACGGGTCCACGACCTTTACGTCACCCCGACAAAGCATGATCATTTTTGAGTCTCTACGCATGTATTGCTAGAAGTATGTTACGATATGCATATTATGATAAGCATGTATGATAAATGTATTAGAATGAGCATGTTGTAATGAGCATATGATGATATCACACCGCACCTAAATGGCCGGGCAGTCACCGCCGAGGCGGGCAGTTATACACCATGGCGAAATGACATGGGCAGTCACCACTAGTGGGCATCATGAGATGATACCCGGACGCGGGAGGCACAGACGCGAGCCAATGCTATTGCTAATGTTATCGATTATCACACCGCACCTATATGGTCGGGCAGCTTATACATTTATGCATATATGAGATGATGATGAGTATGAAAGTAAGACAAAGATGTATGATATCCTTTATGGTTCAGTCAGTTACAGATTGCTCCTTATTGATGCCTCCTTATTTCATAGATATTTCATTATTGTTTATGCCTTGCATACTCCGTACAATATTCGTACTGACGTCCTTTTCTTCGGACGCTGTGTTAGGTAGACAGGGAGGTGATCTAGACTCATAGGAGCTAGCAGCTGATTTGAGAGCACTCCATTTTTCGGAGGTGCCATGGATTATTCTTTTGGTACATATGTATATATTTATGATTGGGCACGACGGGGTCCTGTTCCATCTATATGTCTAGTACTCTAGTAGAGGCTCGTAGATACGCAGTGTGGATAGTATGGTCCCATGGCTTCTATGTATATGCATGTATATTATTATTTTGATAGTCGGAGGGCTTATGTTTATAAAAGCAAATACTTTTCAGGAAATGACAGTTTTATATGATTATGAGCATATAGTATGAGTGATAGCAGATAATCAGTAGAGTGAGCGGTGTTCGGCGGTTAGCCCCAGTTACCCGTCGCGGCCCGTAGTTCGGGTCGTGACGTAAAATAATGAGGGTCTACGGCTTATTTAAATCACACTTAATGAAAATAACTGTCCAATCATCGCCACGGCGGTAACTATGCCACTACAGCGGCGCCACTACAACACCATAAAGGCTGCCATAGCGGTCTAGCCAGCAATACATGTGGCCGCCCCAGCGGCCAACACACCGCCACAGCGGTGCCGCCATAGCGGGCACCAGGTACCAGAATCCCCCGATTTTTCTAAGTCTTCAATCAAAATTCCGAGCCATTCCTGAGGCTATTTGATCACAAACCATACACACAGAGCCATACAAAAATACGCTACGAACGCACTTGTGGCCTCGAAATTCCTAACGGAGCTCGCATTGACCGAGTCAACCTCTGATGCCTTAAATCCAATTTCCTAACCCAAGTCCTGAAATGCATCCAAGTGCATTGAAAATCGAACCAAATACACACACAAGTTCTAAACGACCATCCGGACCTCTCGAAATTGATGAAATTTTGAAAAAGATTCGTTTACCCAAAAGTCAACTTTGGGTCAACCATTTTTCAATTTAAGCCTATATTTCACAAAAGTTACCCGAATTCGGTCTAGATATCTGAAAGCGTGTCAACAGTCCCCTCGGGTCAAAAGTGAGCTAAATAATGCCTGGGAACAGACGAAATGCCAAAAAGACTATAACGGCCAAATAGGTCGTTACAGTGCCAGAGATCTTCCAGTGCTTGCTTCTTCAGCCTTTGCATTCTCCATATCCATCTCGTATGTCACGCCCCAAACCCGGCCCTAGACGTAACAAGCATCCGATATTTTAGTCAACCCCGTAAGCACCTTATGAATCAATAAATATCAAGTTCATTTTTAATAATCTTTTATTCATTCCAAGAAATTATAAATAGCTAATTGAACATGATCACAGTTATAAAATAAAACAGCGGAAGTCTAATATAAATAAACTGTCAAAATGTAGCAATACCCATGAGAGTCGAACAATGACACCAACTAATACCCACAAAACAACATCTATCTGTGGAGCCTCTAAGATGAATAAGAAATAGTCTACTTCAGGACGTAGCCCGAAAACTAAAAGCAATAAGTAATATAGAGGGTGTCCCATGAATGAAGGTGTGGGCTCACAAAAATTCTGGAAGTAGCAAGTTCTCTGTTATATCCCGTAGTTGGTACATTGGGATGATCCGAGCTAACCATGATAAGTTAAGAGCAAGACTATTCCGGGATACGAGGTTGAGACTTTTGACCTTCGATTTTGTTTTAAGGCATAAGTTGCTTATGATTTTATTGGTATGGAATATTAAGAAAAATTTGGGGTTAAAAGTGAATTATGAAAAGTTATTATTTCATGAAACCAAGCCAATGTGGCCGTGTGGTGTAGTGTGGGTTCCCACCCATGGCTTGGCTAATTTTAATTGATCCAAGCCATGTGTGGGGCATGGTACACATGGATGAATTATATATGTACATATTAGATGATGAGCAAGACAATTAATCATCTTTTCAACACTTAGAAACTTGGAGAAAAAAAAAGAGCCATATTCGGCCATGGCTGACCGAATTGATGCCCATGAAAGTTGATCAAAAAAATATTTTCTTCTAGGTTTTCAACAATTGGAAGGTCCTAATTAACGTGGAGTAGTTGTTGGAGTAAGCAAACCATTAATTCTTGCAAGGCACAACCCTAGCCAAGTTGAAGAACTAAGTGGAAAAGGTAAGGTTCAACCTTCTTTTACATGTGCTATGGATGGTTTGAACGTGTTGTAGTGTGTAGAAATGGATGAAATTCATGAAGTTATGTATGTTGAAGTTGAGCCGTGTAGGGGCTGATTTCATAAGATATGATGAATTGATTTTAATTGATATCTTGATTGTTGTTGTTGTGGATTCTATGATGAAAATGAAGGTTTAATGATCCAAGTTGAAGTTGTAAACGTTTGTGGGCTGTTTTAGAAGCTAATGTGATTTTAATGTAGTTCCTTGTATTTATGAGAATAATGTTGGTAACGTGTGGATTGTGGGTGTAGTTCATGAATTTGGAAGAAAGGAATGTGTTGTTGTTGTTCCTATTGGAGGTGGAAGGTTTCGGGTCATGTTGTAGGTTGGTTGGGCTGTTTTGAGTAATGTGTGGATTGTTTGAAGTGTTCTTGAATCTTGTTTGAATGGTCTCGGGTTAGTACTTGAATGTGTGAGCATTGATGTTGGTTTGATTGTATGTGGTTGATTTGAATATAAATGGAATGTTGTCGAATTATATAGAGAAGAGTTACTAACGTTAGAATGCGTTTTGAATTAATTATTGATGTTGTTAGTATGGTTGTTGGTAGTGTTGTTGATGATTTGGCCGAGTTGAATTCTCGGGGTTTGTTGAATTTATAGGGGAAATGCTGCCCAAATTTCTGTAAATAAAGTGATAGCTTGGGATTGAATTCCTAAGTGCGTATAACTAATGTCTAGTATCTAATGACGTTGTTGTAGATCTTAGAAAGCCCGAGACTTAAGTTCGGATTAGCTTAGGAGCGGACAAGGTATGTAAAGCTTACCCTTTCTTTCTTTTGGCATGTCTTAGATGTAAGTAAGATATGATACGAGCCTTGAGGTAACTCTATTCTTAAGATCCGAGCATGTCTACGATTCTTATTCACTTCTTGATGTTAGTATTCTTAATGTAGTCGAACTATGGTCCTTGTGTCTTTTGTATGATTGGAAAATAAATGTTGCATAAAGAGTTCGTGTTCTTAAAGGGTTCTATGTCGAATAATGTCTCTAACTTTCATAGCAGGGCTCGGATCGCTTCGATATGTTCGTAGAAGTTTCTATAACGAATCATGTCTCTAACTTTCATAGGCGGGCTCGGATTGGTTTGATACTTGTCCGTGGTCCCCGAGACTTTCCTTTGTATAGTTCTAATGACTTTTGAAAGAACTTAATATGGCTATCACCCCGACCCCAGAGTGTTGGTTAGTCTACTTATCTGTTGAGTCTGAAATGATGATTTATTTGCATATGGTTACTCACGACTCTGCTCGTGCATACTGTTGTTACATCCTTCGCCGAGTCCCGGGCCGGTCATGTCATCGTGCGCACTATGCTATATTCCGAAGTATGATGTGTTACGAAGTATGATGTGTTACGAAGTATGATGTGATACGGAGTATGATGTGTTACGAAGTATGATGTGTTATGAAGTACGATGTAATACGGAGTATGATGTGTTACGGAGTTATGAAATATTCTGAAGTATGATGTGTTATGGCGCCAAAGACGGGGTGGCGACCATGTTCTGTCCACCGAGTCCCATTATGGGCCGCATATGGTATATGATATTGACATGCATGATCTACGTTTCAAGAGTAAGCATTTTTGGCATTTTGGTTATTATAGTTGTTTTCTGTACTCCTTATGCATGATTAGTATTTCAAATGCAAGCATTTTGGTATTCTGGTTATTATGCTCACTTTCTGTACTCCTTACTTCGGTTATGACCCCGTTTTCTGTATTTCATGCTTTATATACTCAGTACATATTTCGTACTGACCCCCTTTCTTCGGGGGCTGCATTTCTTGCCCGTAGGTACAGATACTCGTTTTGGTGATCCGCCAGCTTAGAATTTCCATTCAGCTATCTTCGAGCGCTCCCTTGTTCCGGAGCCTACATTTTGGTACAGGCGCTCTCGTTATATATGTATATGTCTATTCAGGGGTACGGCGGGGCCCTGTCCCATCATATGATTCTGTTATTGCTCTTAGAGGTCTGTAGACACATATGTGTGGGTTGTGGGAAGTTATTGTACAGTTGTGTCTGTGTGGCTTGTGCTCTGGACGTCCCCCTGTATTATGATAGCCTTACCGGCTTATGTGCGATATCATTTGTTGAAAGTTGTGACAGCGATATGTATATATGTATGTGTGACAGCTTTGTGGCGACGTTTTGCTTTTCTGAATGTATAAGTTATTTGTATGCTGATTCTGGTTAATGGGTGTGTACGGGTGTCCAGCTCGGGCACTAGTCACGGCCTACGGGGTTGGGTAGTGACATTCTCCTAGTTCGCACGCGTATCACGAACTTGCTCCTCTACGTTACCTAACACACCATAAAAAATAACAATGGTATACCTAAGTACTGGGTACTCAGTGAGTGTCTAAGGGGCACTACTTAGCATGTCAAAATAATATAGTAAAATTAGTAAACCAGTATCAATGAAAATAGTTCAAAAACCCAAAGATAGAGTAAACCAGTAAACTTAGTAAAATCACCAGTAAACTCCAAAGACACAAGATTATATCAAATTCGACTTATCATACTGTTTACCATATCAAGTCTTTCACTTACGAATTGAAGATCACCACAACCACTCACAGGCCACCAAAAATTCTACAAATGCAAACTCACAGGTAAACAACCATTCAATTCACCGGGGCTATCATCCCACGGAGGCTAATCATCTTCCGACTAGCACAACAACAGATGCACCGGGCTACGCGCCACAGAGGTCAATCGTCCTCTGGACTAAAACAACAATAGATATATCGGGCTACATGCCACGGAGATCAATCATCCTCTGGACTAACATAGCAATGCTCAAAGCGATACGTTAGGATCCAGAGTTGCTAATCGTCCTCTGGATTAGCACAACTTGCCCATAAAGGCCCAAACACAAACAAATACATCTTATGGAATATAAACTGAATCATCAAACATAGCTTATAACCAAATTCATTTGTCAAGTTATCTTCTCACAATAGAGGTATTTCAAGCCACAATCAATTTAGAAATTAAGGTCCAAATCATACATTCCAGTTCAAGAAACCTATTCAAGGAAAAACATGTTTAAAGTTTCAACCTTTAGAAAATAAGTTTAATCATCCTTATTAGGGTTGAACATTCTTACTACCATAGTATAATTTGAATAAGGTTTGATGCAGGCTTGACCCTACACGCGCATGAACTTGTTAAATTGTCATCTTTTAGTTAGAAAACAAGTTCAACAAAGAACAACCACCAAAACTAGGGTTTTAACTTGTACAAACAATCAAAGTAGGATTCTCAGACATCAATCGTGCTTTTACAACATAAACATATGTTGACACCCAATTTTTGCCTTCCAAAAATTCAAATTAACTACTCAAGCTTCTTGAATCACAAACGGAGGATAAAAATTATTCAGAAAATCAAAAAGACTTTCTAAAACAGTTTTTGGTGATATTTTTCCATTTCACTGGCAAAATACCCTAATATATATATTATGTGTATTTTACGTATAACTTTAAGTATAAATTATGTCGATTTTATCGACTCGAAAATCAATGTGCACAAAACTAGCATTTTAATTGTGTGTTTTAAGTGTTATTTTTTAAGTCATTCCCGACTTAATCACTATAAGTTATCATTTTCGCAAATAAATGTTTTAACTTTTTAAAATCAAGAAGCTTAGTTAGTTAATTGGATAGAATTGATTTCAACTTGAGCAGAGTTGGTTAGTTTTCACAAAATCTGGTTACAATTCAAATGAGAAGGTCACATTTTTAAACTCAATTGTGATTACTTATTTTATTCTCAATTCATCCCATTCCTATGCATTATTTCCAGACTGAATGAGACATATTAGCCCACAGAACAACCCAAAAATCCCAGTAACCCCTCCCACTTCCTACAATTAATCCCAACATGCCATTTTATTCCTCATTTGGAACGAACACGGAAAAACAAAATGAACCCTAAAGTTTTGCCCCAATATGACTAAAACACAGCTGTTTCAGCCATTTTGGGTAAGGCTCAAAGGGCTATTTACTTTTCCAGTTGTTGCTTGTACATTTCAAGCAAAGCATTCAATGCCCTTGGCATTGAATACATTGAATCCCTTTCTCAAACGGTAATATGTTTTTTCTTTTTGATTTTTTTCCCATTCTGCTTGACTTCTCAAGGAAGAATCGGATTTCAAAGAGAAATTCAACCAATTTCAGATTTTTCAAATTTTGAACAAATTTCAAGTCTTTACATTTGTCCCACATCGTTTTGAAATGTAGAAAAAAAACCTAGCATTTAGGGTTCTAATAGAACCCCATATCCCCAACTTGAGCATGGTTTTTGGACGCGACAAAATAGGTTTTTACACAACCACATTGGGTTTTTACACCCACAAGAGATTGAACCCCTCAGAAACTCGGTAAAGCCTTGAGTCTCGAGAATGGGTTCTCGCTCAGGTTAAATTTTTGGTCGTTTCCGTTCGTCGGAAGCCAGTTTGGGTGAAAGGATGTTAGTCGACTCTCATCGCTCCCATCGCTGCTCGGCAAAAAGGTAATCTTCCTTCCTTGCTTCATTTTATTTTCATTTCTAGTTTTTCTTGTTTAAATTCTATTATTAGATTAGTTTAGTTTAAATTTGTAGGATATGTTACTGATCTTGTAGTGTAATTTTTCCTGCTTTATTTTCATGTAAGTTTGGTCTTATTTTTTTTTTCCTGTTTTGATGCTTTCGTTTAGCTTCCAGTTCTGTTTAAGTTTATTAGATATTTAGGTGTTTGTATGCTTTTATCCATTTCCAGTCCTTTCTTTCTTTTCCCTGTTTTATTTCGTCTGCATTGGATTAGTTAGCAGTAATTAGCTATGCAGTTATTTGGTAATTGTTCTTGTTAGTGTGTCGCTACTGTTAGCAATATCATACTGTCAATTTGTTGCCATGGTTAGCTTTGTCTCTATATTGATTGGTTGGCTGCTAGGATGTTGTAATTAATTTGTTTAGTCTATCAAACTAGCTAGCATACCTGTTTGCAAATACTATTCTGTTTCAGTTTGATTAACATGGTCTTTATGTGTTCTGAGACCTGCCAGGTATATTCATGTAGTAGCACTAAGGAATAAAGTTCATTAATAATGGTTTAATTTAATTAATCAGGATATGATATGTTTGGGGGATTAACTTAGTACCAATCTAATAACAACTTAGATTCATGATGAGTTTAATTAGTTAACTTTCTATTAAGTTTCTCCATAATGAGTTTAGCCTTGGCTAAGCGACTTAAATAGTTAATCATCCTTCAAACAAGATAGGAGCTAAATGTGATTAGTTTTTCCTGAACTCTTAAAACAAGCCTACTTTCAATGCTGTATGGAGATTGTTAGTTTACAGGCTTCATAATTTCCTTGATTCCTTATTGTCTCCCTATTCTAGTTTCAATAATTGAGATTGTTTTGAAGTTGGT
The DNA here is from genome assembly GCF_029784015.1 of Lycium ferocissimum. Lineage (NCBI taxonomy): Eukaryota > Viridiplantae > Streptophyta > Magnoliopsida > Solanales > Solanaceae > Lycium > Lycium ferocissimum. Next base: position 5,870,685 of record NC_081345.1, on the reverse strand, counting down.
TTGAGTTGAGTTTAGCTCCAAATCACCTCGGGATACTCCAAACTAGGCAGGCTGTCCAGTTTTGAGTTTCTTCCTAGACTATTATGTTTGTCTATTTGAGTATATTTCATGTCTGATTGTTATGAGATTTTTAAGGGTTGCATGCCAAACATAGAATTGTAAAAATTAAACTGAGGGGAATAGGTCATAACACATCATGAATTCCTTAATATAAACATGCAGAACCCTCATTACTGCCTTCAGCACATATCCTACCTATTCTTTTCCTCTCCCTCTCCAATGTTGTTCTATTTCTGTGTTATTCACTTTAGCACTCTAATTTGTTTGGTTGTTTACTATTTGTTTATACTCAGTAATGAGTGGTTAGGTTTCTTGTGATTTCCAGTCTTTTCTTCCTTACTGTTCTGTTTTTGAGAAAAAGGCAAATGATGATTTATCATAATTCTTTAAAGTTATTTTTCTCATCCAAGTGTTAGTTTTCTTAAGAATTATGGGCTGGTTATGTTTAGGAAAAGTTGGCCATTTCCTGTCTATAGCATAGTCCATGCTATGTTAAGATGATTGGAAATGAATTATGTAAAGGACTGAAAATGTGATTGGATTTCAAAGCAAATATGGACAGCATGCTTACAGGATGATTATTAGCTGTGTTTGGGCTGTTGTAGCTCTGGTAGCCAATATGTGCTAAGTATTGACTGAATGTTAACTCTCAAGCCTTTGCTAACCATTTTAACTGCCAAGAGCAGCTGCTATTTCATGAATTGTATCCAGTTCTCTCCTTTCTTTTATATGTTTACTAGTGAATATAACTTTGTTGTATTTATCAGGTTCGGTTTGGGCCTTCAGTGTAAATTTGATTAATTGTCAATAAGTTTATGAGTCTACTTAGTTTCAGAAGCAAGGTGTTACTGTGTGTTATTTAAATGTTGATTAAGTGCTATTTGAATGTTGACTGAAGAAGTGTTGTCAAAAAATCAGTTTTCTTTGTTTGAAGATCTCAGTAACTTTCTTTTCTGATTTGACTAAGAAAAATCATCCGTCAAAGAGATGTACTTCTTAATACACATTCTTTATCTCCTATTTCTTTGCATGACCTGAGGGGAAATCTCAAACCTCAAATGATCTTGTATACTCTTGAGGCAACTGCTGCTTCCGTGTTCTTTGAGAAACAGATGAGGCAAATAAATGGTGGTTCCTGAATCAATTGGCTGCTTCAAATTTTTAGCCAATCTAGTGCTATCTTGGCTGGGCAGCTGCCTTATTGTTAGAAAGGAAGAGATACCACACTTGAGTTGCTGTTTTAGAACAACTGCCATATTTGTTAAAAAAAAAAAAAAAAAAAAAAACTGATACTATGCTTGGGAAGGCTACTGCAATGTTATTTTGATCACTTGTTGCTGTCTTTATGAACTGCTGCCTCTAGAAATATGAGCTGTTGCTGATTTGATAAAAATTGTTGTTGCATTCTCTAAAGGGTGCTCCTAGTTGCAACACCTAGACGAATGGCTTGTCGCATCTTTATCCCATTGTGAGTGCTTTCCTAAGGCTGTTGCTGCATTTTGGTTCTCATGAAAATGGTTGTTGATATGTTTACGACATAGCCGCTCCCCATTAAAAGAAACAAATACTACACTTGGTAGGTTTGTTGCTGTGGCATTCTTTAAGCAGAGCTTGCGGCATTTTTGGGCAAAGTAGCTACTGTTTTGCTAAAGAATAGTTACTACATTTGACATGGTTCGAGTGACCCTTCAAATTGTTGTTTTGTTGCTGTGTTCCGAGCCATCTCTGTGGCATTTCGGGTAAATTTGCGACCTGATATTTGATGAAAGTATTTGCTGTCTTTAGGAAGCTTTGATGCTATCCTTGCTGCCACTTGTGGCTGCCTACGATTGCTATTTGTTGCTCTTAAATGTTGCGGAATGGTTGTTGCTTTATTTTGAAAGAACAGATTACTATACTCGGTTAGGAATCAACTGATCTGAACATGATACTACACTTTAGGCCAATGAAAAAATGATTTTTTGAGGCCATGCCTAGTCCGGAAAGGTTATCCCTCGGTTTATGCAATGTTGATCTCACATTGATATCACGAGGTAGGAACCAGCATGCGTTTGGCAAGGCAACTAGAATGGCCACTAGTTTGCATCCACGACATGATTCGAGTTCCTTTGCCATATTCGGAACCGTGAGTCTGAGCCTCTGTAATCAAAGCCCTCTAAGTTTGATACGAGTCCGAGGGATATTATTATTTATGTTCATAAACGTCATCCTATGGGTTGGCGTATCATTTTGACGTACTACTTTCCTTTTCATTATGCGAGGTACCGATAAAACAAGCACGGAAAGCAAAGCATAAGGATGAAGTAAAAGGATCGGATGCTTAGAGCTTCGGACGAACACTAGAATAGTACGGGATTAGGGCCCAAGGCCGACAAAGCTAAAATTTCTTCCCTTCTTTATTTTTGTATAAAACATGCTTATTTTATATGTTTACATTCACTTTGTGTGAACATGCTTTTTGTTGTAAAATTTGTATAGATATTGAAACCCTTATAAGTTGGAACCTAGGATTCAGGTAGACGATATTTCAAATTGTACTCGAACGATAAAAGAGTTGTGTTCCATTTCATTAAAGGAACTAAAAGTGAAAGAATGTTTTCTTGTACAAAAAGTTGATTATCTTTGAATATATCTTTAAAAGTACATTTCAAAATTTGAGAAACTTAAGAAAAGAAAGTAAAAGAAATATTTGGGCTAGACCCAACTTAATGAATTCAGATGAATGGGATTTCTTTCAAAGCCCGAGTTTGGGAAAATAGTTCTGAGGATATGGTTGACCAAAGAGATAAAATGTGGATAATGTATGAATTAATAAAAGACTATACATATATGTATACATATGTATTTTCTTACAAACAAACACATGGAATTAGTTTCAGACGGGGCACACTCGATATTACTATCCTTATAAGTAAAAGGACAAACTATTTTTACCCAGATATTTTAAATTCGAATTAAAGTACCCTTACTTAAAGGGAATTTGTTTAACTCTTTTAAAGCCAAAATGAAATGCCATGACAGTTTTTTTATACGTGAAACTGAACAAAGCATATGCAGTTCATACAAAATCACACATTGAAGCTCGAAGGTCAACCATATGCTCGGATCCTTAATACTAGGGTGCCTAACACCTTCCTTAGGGGATCACCAGAACCCTTACCTAGAACTTTAGATTACGAAGGATTTTTCACGGTATTTGAATAAATCCTTCAATCCGGTTTTCCTAATTTCCTAAAAATTAGGTGGCGACTCTTTTTCAAAATAAATCTGAAAGAGCACCAACAAGTTCATAGTAGTTTTTATGCACCCGCGTTGAAACGTAAGACGATTTTAAAAATAGACATACATCCAAATACGTTTTCTAAAAGTAGACATACTTCAAGGAAGATTTTTGAAATCTAGACATACATCCAAATACGTTTTCAAAAAGTAGACATACTTCAAAAGAAGATTTTGAAAATAGACATACCTCAATTCTCGCTCAAACGCTACCAAACAGGTCTTTTTGAGGTTCAACAATCACTCTACAATGATTAATAATGATATAGTTCAGAACTTTAACCAAATTCTAAGAGGTCCTACCCTAATCCAAAAGTAGGGCTTTTTGTGTCCAATAACGTGTACTTGAATCCCTATTAATCACCCATGGATTCCCATGTTTATAATACACTACACTAGTATAAATCCTCTCAATAACATCAATAAGAATCATAGAACACACTATTAAGAAGTTTCCCAAAGTTTCCTTCAACTTCTCTTTCTTCGGTTTTCAAGAATCTATGGTTTTGAAGGATGAACTAGGATTATTTTGATGTTAGATTGATATTGTAATGTCGGGAATTGATCAAGAACTTAAATTATATTTTTTGGGGAAGCCTTAAGGTTGTTTTCTCTTAAAATTCGGCCAAAACGAAGTGGGGAAAGGTTTTGAAGTTAGGCTTTTATAAAATTTGGGAAAAATTGCTTCAGGCATAAAATGGCGTGGTGCAAAGATGGCGCGCCTAGTATATTTTTTGATATTATCAGAATTTTGAGTTTTCTAAAAATTGAAACCTTCAACTTAACTCATTCACCCATCATGAACTCCAAGTTACGAATCTCCCGATCCGCATAACTCTTCTGCATACTCTGAGCTGTAAGAACCCTTTCCTGAATCAATTTAACCTTGTCCAAAGAATCCTGCACCAAGTCTGTACCCCAAGGTCTTACCTCAAATGCATCAAACCAACCAATTGGAGAATGGCACCTCCTACAATATAATGCCTCGAATGGTGCCATCTCAATGCTCGAATAGTAACTGTTGTTATAAGGAAACTCAGCTAAAGGAAAGAACCGATCCCAATGGCCCTCAAAATCAATCACATAGGCCTCCAACAAATCCTCAAGGACCTGAATAATACGCTTGGACTGACCGTCAGTCTGAGGGTGAAATGCAACTCGACTCGAGTACCCAACTTCTTCTGCTTGGATTGCCAGAAATGTGATGTAAACTTAGTGCCTCGATTCGAAATGATAGAAATAGGTACACCATGCAAACAAACTATCTCTCAGATGCAGATTTTGGCCGACTTCTCTGAGTTGTAGGTAGTCTGAACTGGTAAAAAATGAACCGACTTAGTGAAACGGTCCACAATGACCAAATAGCATCAAATTTTCCTCTAAGTCCGTGGTAATCCTACCACAAAGTCCATAGCAATCCGCTCCTATTTTCACTCAGGTATAGGCACCTCTGAGTAATTCCACCCGGCTTTTGGTGCTCATACTTCACTTGTTGACAATTCAAGCACCGAGATACGAATCCCGCCATTGCACCCCCAATAATGTTGCTACAAGTTTCGATGCATATTTGTAGCACCTGGATGAATAGAATACCTCAAACTGTGAGCCTCCTCCATGATCAATCTGGTCAAATCACCCACCCGGGGAACACATATGTGACCCTTGATCCTCAAAACCTCCTCATCATCAATAATTGCTTCTCTTGCTTTTCTTTTCAACACCTTGTCTTAGATTTTGCACAACTTTGCATTATCAAACAGCTGGTCCCTAATCTGCTCCAATAAGGAAGTCCATGCCTCCACAAAAGCTAGAACCTTGCTAGGATCCGAAATATCAAGTCTAACCATAATATTAGCCAAAGCCTGAACATCCATAGCCAAAGGTCACTCTCCAACCTGTAAACATGCTAGGCTACCCATACTCACCGCCTTGCCCCTTAAGGAATCTGCCACTACATTGGCCTTTCCCAGACGATAAAGAACGACATATCATAGTGCTTGAGCATTTCTAACCACCTTCGCTACCTTAAATTAAGATCCTACCACCGCCAACTCCAAATCATGAGTGGGGTAGTTTTTCTAATGCAGTTTCAACTGCCTCGAAGCATAGGCTATGATTTCCCTTTCTGCATCAAAACATAACCAAGGCAAATCCTTGAAGTATCACAATACACAAGAAACCCTCTCCCTCCATAGAAAGAGTCAGAATCGACCATACAGTCAACAAAGTCTTAAGCTTTTGGAAACTCGCTTTGCACTTATCCGATCACTGAAAGGGTACAGTCTTCTGAGTCAATCTAGTCAAAGGAGATGCAATAGATGAAAATACCTCTAAGAAATGCCGATAGTAGCTAGCGAGGCCAACGAAACTCTGAATCTCAGTCACCAAAGTAGGCCAGACCCAATCACGAACTGCCTTAATCTTCTTGAGATCCACCATAATGCATCCTTGGTCACTACATGGCCTAAGAATGCCACAGAGTCGAGCCAAAACTCACACTTAGAAAACTTGACATATAATTACTTTTCCTTCAGAATCCCAAGCACGATCCTCAAATGCTACTCCTGCTCCGCTCTACTGTGAGAGTATATCAAGATATCATCGATAAAGACAGTCACGAAGGAATCCAAGTACGGTCTGAAAACACCGTTCATCAAATCCATAAAGGCTATTGGGGTATTAGTCAGCCCAAAAGACATCACTAGAAACTCATAGTGGCCATAACAGGTCCTGAAAGCTGTCTTAGGGATATCCTCTGCCCTAGTCTTCAACTGCTGATAATCGGACCTCAAATCGAATTTAGAAAAGATCGATGAACCCTGAAGCTGATCAAACAAATCATCATTCCAAGGTATGGGATACTTGTTCTTGATGGTAATCTTGTTCAGTACTTGTTCTTGATGGTAATCTTGTTCAGCTGTCGATACGCATACGCACAATCCCATCCTTCTTCTTCACAAACCACAATAGAGCAACCCAAGGGGAAAGACTAGTTCTAATGAACCCCTTACTTAATATATCTTGCAACTGTTCTTTTAATTCCTTCAACTCTGTTGGTGCCATCCGATATGGCGAAATAGAAATGGGCTTGGTGCCTGACTCTAAGTCAATATAAAAATCGATATCGCGATCCGATGGAACACCCGGCAGATTTGTCAAAAACACCTCGAGAAACTCCCTCACCACTAGTACCAACTCAAGTTGAGGAGTATCCATGCTAATATCCCTAACATAGGTCAAATAAGCTAAACGCCCCTTCTCCACCATCCGTCGAGCCTTAAGGAGCGATATCACTTTCTTCGCGCATGGCTAGTGGCACCCTTCCACTCCAACCTAGGGACTCTTATCATAGTTAAGGTAACTGTCTTGGCATGACAGTCCATGATCGCACGATAAGGAGACAACCCAATTCATACCTAGAATAATGTCAAAATTTACCATGTCTAAAACCATCAAATCAGCCCAAGTGCCATACCTCATCAAAGTAATCACAAAAAACCAATACACTCGATCCACCACTATGAAATTCCCAACGTGAGTAGAAACACTAACAGGGACATTAAGCCACTCACATAGCATATCCAAACCCGAAGCAAAATAAGTATACACTTAAGAATATGTAGAGCATGGATCAAATAATGTCGTAGCTGACCGACGACAAATCTAAGTAGTAGATGTGATAACTGCATCAGAAGCCTCTGCCTCTGGTCTACCAGGGAATGCATAGCACTGAGCACGGGCACCCCGGCCTGTGAACCTCTGTGACCGCCACCACGGCCGTTTTGAGTACCACATCTACCAGAATAAGAATCCCCTCTACCACTTTGTGCACCGCCTCTGGTTTGCTGTGCCACTGACCTGGGTGCAGCAATTCGAGAACATAAGTGTGGGTCACCCTGTCTAAGTTTGGGGTACTCAATGGTGAAATGCCCTAAGTAACCGCACTCATAACAACATCGATGAACCATAGGCTACTGAGGAGAGCTAGAATAACTAGAGTGGCCACTTCGACCTCCAGGTCGAGAATGAGAACCCTGAGAACTGTGTCCCGAACCATGAGCACCACCACACGAAAAACCTCCTATCGAAGTCAGTATCGCTGTCTGAACGGGTATGCTGAACTGAGGATGATAACCTCTCCCATGGTAACCCCTACGTCCAGATGAGGTACCTCTATAACTGCCAAAATAGGGGGGCTTCTTGCTTGGTCTATCCCCAAACTCTTGATGGCGGATAGACTGAACACTCCTAGCGACATCCACCACTGCCTGAAAAGTACCTCCCGAAGCTGCCACCTACGTCGTTGTAACTCGAAGGTGATACGACAGTCCTATAATGAACTTCCTCATCCTCTCATTCTCATCAGGTAGATTAGTCAAAGCATGGCGAGATAGGGAGTGAAACATCATCTCATACTCCATCACGGACATCCCATGCTGCTCCAACATATCAAATTTCTCATGCCTCTCATCCTCTAAGCTACGGGGAGCCTACTTCTCTAGAAATACATGAGGAAACTCAGCCCAAGTAAGTGGAGGTGACCCAGCTAGTCTAGTCTTAATGAACACCCTCCACCACTACTTGACGAGGCCAACCAACTGAAATTCTATGAAATCAAGTCTGTTGGAATCAACCAACCCCAAATTATGCAACCGCTCATAACAACTAACTAGAAACGCATACGCGTCATCATTAGGACTCCCATCATATTGCGGTGGCTTTATCTTCTCAAACTTTTCCCACATTTTTTGCTCCTCAACTGTCATAGTAGGTCGAAATTGGGCGAATAGCAACACCTGGAACTGGCGAGCCCTAAAATTAAGGATCCACAATAGCAGCTGGCTGTGCTCCTGGGGTCCGAAATCTTGCAGCAACCATCGAATTAGGAGTCTGAGCTCAAGCTCTAGTCTGGGAGGCCTCCAGAGTAGCCAATAGCATGTTTGCCTAGGCCATACCCTAAAAAAAATAATCTCAAGATACACACCAAGGTGTAATAAAGAACAGGAGTTTCAATGAATTCAGCTGGTTCCTGGGTGGGTCTAACCTCATCCGCCTGAACCGGCTCCTCCTCCGGAAACTCTTTTGGGTCCAAAATCATATCTCTAGCATGGACCTGAGTAGCAGCTGGTGCTCGGCCTCTGGTTGGTGTAGCAATATGGGCTCTAGCCATGCCTATCCCGACACCACATCCCCTGCCTCTCCCGCGAGCAACAGTAGCAGTGGATACGGGTGCGTGTGCTGGATCCTAGTCTCCAACTGTGGCTGATCATGTCCTCACCATATGTGAGAGAGTGAAATAATGAAACTCCTAGATTCCATTAGAATCAAGCACACACAGTAAGGAAGGAAAATTTAAATTTTTCCCAGATGTCCTATAGCTTCTTGAAAATAGATATGGAGTTCATCGTACCGATCCTTAATACTCTAATAGATGTTGTTCTTGTACTAGTGAGATCGATTAACCTAAAGCTCTGATACCAATTTATCACAACCCAATTCCATAAGTCGTGAAGTCCGTAACACCCCCCAAGTTAGTAAGCCATTGACAACCTAAAATTAATAAAAAGATAGCTTAGACATGCAGAAATATTGTAACGACTCGGTCAGTCATTTTGAGAATGGTTCTGTTTTGTGTGTCATCTATTCCAAAATCTTCGTGATAATTATTTTGAATTGCTTGCAACAACTATCAATTGATTCACTTTGGGAGAAGGTTTCACTTTGGAAATTTTGATATTTAATTATTTGGATAAATTGTTTGTTTTAGGAAAAAGTGCTTTGATTGGCGATCTGAAGATTCTGTTAGATTTGAAATATTATTTATGACCTGTAGGAATTGACGGACCTAATTTTAGAGTTCATTTGGTTGGTTTTTGACAGTTAAATTGGTTTTAGCATTAAATATACCTATTTATGGTGAAAAAATGGTCACGGGAAGAAAAAAGATCCGAAAATTTGGTAGTTCATTCGCTTAAAATTGTCGGTTGAAAATACAAGCTTAAAATTGTGAACTCGTGGTCCGAGGTTCGTTCCGGAAGGAATGGTACACGGACACCATGGGTCCTCTATAAGTCAGGGCTATTTGGGAAAAAATTACCATTCAAAGATATGTGTACATTTATCATTAGAAGATGCCGATAATATACCTGCAACAACATCAGGTGAAGACTCAAGATCTTGTCATCCAGCTAGTGCATAGATGTGGTTCTGAGGACCGCACGAACTAGATGCTCCCTCTCTACTTCTACCACGGCCTGCTGGTGTCTGTGAACTTTCCCCAGAGAAAGGACATCAGTACGAACATTGTACTGAGTATGTAAGGCATAAACAACAATAATACATCGATGAAACAAGGAGACATCAAGTAAGGAACTGTCTGTAACTGACTATCACTTAAGACTGAAAAATGCATGCTAACTTACTTCATAAACATCATCATATCATGTATGCATATATATATAAGCTGCCCGACCATATAGGTACAAGCAGATCATCATTAGCCCGCGCGTCCAGGCCTCCCCGCGTCCGGGGGTAAACATCTCATGCCGCCCACTAGTGGTGTCTGCCCATGCCATCTAGACATGGTGTGTATGCCGCCCGCCATAGCGGTGTCTGCCCGGCCATATAGGCGCGGTGTAATATCATCATCATAAAGTTATCATAGAGCATACATAAGAACTCAAAGACAACTATACTCTATCAGGGTGACATAAGGTCGTGAACCCCCGATTCCATTATGGGGTATTCATAAGCATTCTGCCTCACCTTGAAGGAACTAACATTATAAGGTGAGTGTAACACAATGGACAACATCAAAGAATTATAGT
>NC_081345.1:5841944-5860419 GCF_029784015.1 Lycium ferocissimum | reverse complement strand
TATAACTTTGCTCACCAAAAATGTCACTATTCTCATACTTGAAACCCATTTTCTATTTCCTTCCATAATCCAAGTCTTTTAACCCCTCAATAGTATAAATAGCATGAAAGAATCATAAACTCACCTTTGATTATGTAGTAGCAAGTTTTGGATGATAATCTTTCACTTGAAGAAAAACCCTAGCGTCAATCCAAAGAGTTTTCTTGTCTTGTACAACCCTAGTGAGCATTCATGTTCTTGATTCTCTTGATTTAATGAAGTTGATCCTTAATTTCTCTTGGATTCTTATAGATGGAGTATGGAGAGAGTTCTAGAGGTTTCTTGAGAGAAGTGGAGAGAAAATGAAATGAAATAAATGAACTTGGGGTCCTTATATCAACTTTAAAAATCTGTCTCGACCAAGTTATACGGACACACATACGGTCCGTTCAATTTATACAGTCCGTATGTGTGACCGTATAATGGTTCCAGTGGAGACTCTTCTCTGGACAGGTTATACGGTCATATATACGGCTAATATCTTTTATACGGTCCGTGTAGTGAACCGTACAATCCACAGTTTTTTGAAACTTGTTCTCGTCGACTCGTTTGATCTCCAATCCTTATGGAACCTTCTTAACACTTGTTTAACACTTCATTAACAATCTAAGGGGTTTATAACTCTTCTTTAAGACATCATTAGGTTCACATTAACTCGGTGCTTAGCAAACCCCTTTTCAAAACACGGCTTGTGCTTCACATTCTTCAATGAACTTCCTTCTCATACCTCGAATGTTCTTGAAATCTTAATGGGAACCGTTAAGTACTACTTCTTACTTGTGGAAACATTCGACACTTCTTTTCCTGCGTTAATGCATTCACCATTGCAATGACATAAGTTTTTCCGAGGTGTAACAATACTGAGAACCCGAGGCTCTGGAACTCTGATTGGGTCCGGAATGAATAAATCAATCAAATCTCTAGCCTAGAAATTGTGGAGGCATACTAGTTCCTGAATGGACCAAGTGCCTAGAATACTGCTGCCTCTGACCCCCTCTGAACTCACTAACAACACCTGAGGATCTGGCCCTCTTACTATAGCCCCTATCATACTCACACTCACTCCTCCGCTGCTGCTGTCGCTCCCCCAGATTTTGGGCATGGGCCTGAATGCGAGAAATATCCATACCTTCCTGAAGTGGGCCGTCAAGCAATCATCAATCAAATGTGGTCCCAAATAAATCATAAACTGGTGGACACGATCTCCCATATCAGCTACCACAACTGGAGAATACCTAGCCAATGAATTAAAATGAAGACTATACTCTCGAGCATTCATGTTCCCCTGTTTAAGGTTCAGGAACCTATCAGCTCTGGCCCGTCGAATCTCTGGTGGAAAATAGTGTTGAAAGAAAGCATTTACAATCTCTTTTCACATAGGTGGAGGTGCGTTAACCCCTCTAGAAGACATCCCGGTGTTATACCAAGGAACAGCCACATCTCACAATCTATAAGAGGCCAACTCTAACGACTCAACATCTGAAGCATGCATTATCTGCAATGTCCTCAACATCTCATCTATGAAGTCCTGCGGGTCCTCATCTGGTTTTGACCCAAAGAATTCTGAAGTGTCTAAGTTAATGAAATGACGAACTCTGGCACTAACAGCCCTATCACCATGACCCGTACCCTATCGCTGAGCCTGAGCAGCTACTAACTGGGTCACAACTGAATAGCCTCTCTCATCTCTTAGCCTTAGGCATCCGATGGAGGAACTGGGGGGTGCTGGTGCTTGAGTTTAGGCTCCTCTATGCCCCTTTGGAGCGGGCGGACTGTGAGAGGACCGAGATGGTATCTCATTTTGGGACTCGCCCTCCACTATATCTGTAAGCGGTACCCGTTCATTCGTCATACCTGCCGCTGACTTGCCCTTCTGGGATGCTGTAGCTTTTCTCTTCATAGGCATCGCTTAAATTATAACGCACTGTCAGTAAAAGGAGAGTCCTTACAACATGGCTCTATCGCACGATCTAAGATGAGAAAGAAACAATCAGTCCTAAATGCCCCGTAGCCTCTTGTTTATAAGTGTGACGCGCTTCACACCCATAAAGAAGACTCTACTGGATGCGGCTCGTAGACACACCCTAGGACGAACTGCTCTGATACCACTTTTGTCACGACCCAACTAGAGGGCCATGACGGGCACCCGGAGCTAACCTACGGAAAGACGTCTTAACATACGGCTCATAACCCTAATTAGGTGGACCACAAAGATAACTCATAAATATCATAATCTGCAAGAGACATGAGTCCAAAAGATAAATGCACGTTTATATAATCACCATCAAGTATGCCCATATGTACCAGCCAACAAGGCTGCCAAAAAAAATTTATTTACAAAATATGAACCGATGGGTTTATAGAGCATCTAAATATATACATCTGTCCACGAGCCTCTACATGGACCGCATAACATCATAAAGACGGGACAGGACCCCTCCATGCCCATATATGCACACAAAAGAATAATACGAGCTAAACCGCAGCTCCAAAACAAATAGAGCGCTCTTGTCCAATCGCTGATGAAGCAGCCTAGGAGTCTGGTCCGTCTCCTTGTCTACTTACGGGCATGAACGCAGCGTCCAAAAATAAAAGAACGTCAGTACGAATAATGTACCGAGTATGTAAGGCGTGAGAAATAAAATAGTGAAAGTATGAAGACAACATAAGATAAAGGGATCAATATGTACCTCTGAATGCCTCTTAAGGAGGATTTTCGGATGCTTAGCTTTAAAAAAATATTTTCATACATACATATATATATAGTATCCTGCCCGACCATTTAGGCTCGGTGTCATCATCATATCATCATCATCCCGCATCTGGGGTAACATCATAACCTACCCACTGCAGTGGTGTGCACATCTACATGCCTGCCCGACCGACTATAGCACGACGCGATGTGAAAAATATATACATATATATATATATATATATATATATATATATATATATATATAAAGCATGCGAGAGCCCAAATAAAAGCTATAACCATCTGGGTGACGTAAGGTCGGTAAACCTTCGATTGCCATTATGTAATCATCATCATTGCTATATCTCACCTTGAAGGGATAACTATCATAAGATGAGATCAACAACAATGAAGAAGATCAATAATCATGCAACAAAGCTCAATAATATCATAGGAACATCAACTACTATAAGCTTTAGTATTTTATAATGCGAAGTTTGACTTTTGTACGTGGTTCGTAGAGGATTTCAATAATGACCAAACGGGTCATTACACAACCATGGGTGAAAATGGTTAACTGGTGGGCTTAGGTAGGCCTACCAGCCTAACTCTTCTCCTACATTTTATTTACTTTTATTATGCATATTTCTATATTGGTTGTATATTTAAACAACATTGATGTTATTATTGAAACTCAAATGCGATTAGAACCTAGGAAAACTCATATAGTTGGTTAAATATTTTCTAAAAAATAACTTCCAAGTCGAACCCGATTTAAATGATAAATGTAACACTCCGTAAATTTGAGTCAGGTGTGAATGTATTAAATGAGAAGTAATGTGACGTTTTAGGCATATGAAGTCCTATCAATATGAGTTTGGCTGGAAATAGTTGATTTAAGATCAATACCATATAGTGAGGTTCGTAAGAGTTCTCAAGCTCGTCAAAATTTCAGTAGGTCTGACTTCTAAACCAGTTTCGTGAAAATATGTTAGGAATTTGGGAAAACATCCTTAATGAAAGTTGTATATCTTTAAAATACTTTCTAACGGTAGGTTGCCCAGCTCCAACAAAGCTCTGTGCTAGGATTTATGCCCATTTTACTAAGCATCATCTATGCAGTGCGAAAATTAACGTGCGCGGCGCCCTAGGCGGCACCCCTGGCGGTGCCCCAGGCCAAATTTCCAGGAAACTCAAAATTTTGATGCCGTCAAAATGGATACACTGTGTGCACCGCCTCGGGCGATGCCCCGGGCGATGCAACAGGCCATTTTATGCCTGAAGTGATTTTTCTCGAATTTTATAAAGGCCTAACTTCGTTATATTCATTCTCACTTCGTTTTGGCTGACTTCCTGAGAGGGAACAACCCTAAAACATCGCCAAAACAAATAAGGTATGTTCTTGATCAATTCGCATCATTACTTCATCAATCTAACATCAAATTAACACTAGTTCATCTGCCAAAAACCCTAGATTCTTGAAACCTAAGAAAGAAAAGAAGAAAGGGACGTTTGGAGAAGTTAATATTCCTTCAATATGGTAAGATCCTTGAATTTTGCGATGTTATTGCAAGGGTTTAGACTAGTGTAGGTTGTCCTATGAGATTAGAATCCATGATTGATTCATGAAGTGTTCAAGAACATGTTCTAGTCATGAAAACCCTAGCTTTCGTTTGTAAGAAGGGTTTATGGGTGGAAATAGGTTAGAGTTCTAACCTCTCCTATTTAAAAATATTGTAGAATAATTGTTGGATTGTGGGAAGTACGCTTGAGCGGGAATTAAGGTATGTCTCTTTTTGGAAACTTGTTTTGGATGTATATCTTTTTTTTTAATTTTTTTTTATGGTTCTTTATCGATTAAAGGGTGAACTTTTCAGGCTTTTGAACTCTATTCCTTGCCGTGATTATGGTTGGTGTGCGTGAGGGTGCAAACCCACATTAAACCTTGATTGTATTATCCTCTATATACGTATATGAAATCATAATCGTTTTTCCTCAATAAGAGATAATCAATAATGATGGTTAAGGATTGGTATTAATGTTTTCATGATGAATTATGACATTGAGATCTTTGTTAAAGAAGTGTAAATGTTTTCAAGACATTCATTGAAATGATTTATCTTTACGATATGGCATAATGAACTTTAATGCTAATTGATGGTGTGACATCCTTTGAGACAAATTGTGAATCGGCTTCTATGCTATGAACTTTGTTATTGTGTTTGGCCTAGCTACTCGGGAGGAAGGGTAGCCACTATGGATCCTAGTGTGGTAATTACCTATCCATTCGGGAGGAAGAGTAGCCATTACCGGGTTCGCTACCCGGAGTGCGGTTAATGCCTAGCTATTCGGGAGGAAGGATGGCCACCGAGAATTCCATATTCCGGTGTGGTGCGCTGTGACAAGGGAACCTCTATGGTCACCCCTTCGATGTGCTTGATTCTTGGGCCTATATTGGCATGTGTGATATTCTTATTCTTTCATGGCACTGTTGTTGACAATCTTGATCAATTGTGAAAGGCATATTTGAAAGTTTTAATTGACAAGAGGCTTCCAAATCGGTCTTGATAATGCTTATTGAGATACACCAGTTGAATAACTGTTTTTATATTGATTTCATACGGTTTTCAGAACTGACTTCTTTATGTATTATTATACCTTATTTTCATATTACTTGTTGTCCCCGAGGCACTCACTGAGTACGAAGTACTCAGGCATACCATTATTGTTTTTGATGGTATGTTAGGTAACGGAAGAAAGGGTGTTCTTGATACTCTAGGCGTTTAGGAAGGACTTGCGATTGCTGCTGATTTTGTGAGCCCATACATTCATTCGTGGGACACCCTATTTATTTAATTCTATTTATTTATATTAATTTTCGGGCTGCGTCCCGATGAGTTAGACATTTATTCCTTATTCTTAGAAGCTCCGTAGTATACATTCGATTGTGGGTAGAAGAAGAGTTGTTGTTTAACTCTTTCGGGTATACTATCATATTTTGGTTGAGTTATTTAAATTATAAAGACTTCCGCTGATTTAATTCATATATTCATGATTTGTTACATTTATTTTATAAACTGTTGGAGACGAATATTGAACCTGGCGGGTTCAAGTGTTATTATTGTTTCGTTTAGGTTCTTCCGATGTTGTTCATGACATCGGATGCCGGTCATGTCTAGGGTGGGTTTTGGGGCGTGATAATAAATTGCACAAAATTGATAAACTTTGGATTTTCACGAAAAAAATCAAAAGTATAAATCTGGAAATTGATAATATGTACAAGTACAACGATTTTTTTGGAAATTGAAACTAAGCTAACTCGGGCCTTATGCCCCTTTTTACCAAAATCTGGAAATAAAACGGATTGTTTTGACTTAACAACACTAGAATTTAGCTTTGGGCCTTATAATTTTTTTTGCC
This sequence comes from Lycium ferocissimum, assembly GCF_029784015.1. Classification (NCBI taxonomy): domain Eukaryota; kingdom Viridiplantae; phylum Streptophyta; class Magnoliopsida; order Solanales; family Solanaceae; genus Lycium; species Lycium ferocissimum. Next base: position 5,854,268 of record NC_081345.1, on the reverse strand, counting down.
CGTTTTTACATGAAAAGGGGACAAACCGATCTTTTATAAGTGTGAGAATGGACTCCTTTCAAAACTCATTTTTGAGCTTAAGGTATTTTTCCTTTTTTTGGGCCAAAAGCCCAAAACTTGAGGTAATAAAACAAAAGGAAATCTACTTGGACCTAAGTTTGAGAAATAAGATGGCTTTGGTTGCAGAATATGGTTGACTGGACGAGCTAAAATGGACAAAAACAATAAATAAGTTTATCTTTATTTATACTTACATAAAGCCTATGCTATTTTTACAAAGGTTATATATATATATATATATATATATATATATATATATATATATATATATATATATATATATATGTATACAAAACTTATAAGGACAAAAACTATGACATTAGGGATGAAGAGTTAGTAGGAACTCTACTTAAGAGAAATATTAAGTGCATTTTGGTCCGGAAATGAGTGAGTTAAACCCCTTATAATAATTTAAAATCAAATCTTTCTTCCTTAAAGGATTTTGCCCAAAAACTCCGGAGTTTTTATGATTAGCATGACAAATTTTGCAAGAAAGGAAACATTTTAGCAAATAATCACATTAATCACACATTGAAGCTCGTAGGTCAACCGTATTCTACGGATCCTTAATGCTAGGGTGCTGAAAATCTTACCTAGGAGATCACCAGAACCCTTGCCTCGAACTCTGGTTTAAAATGATTTTTCTTTGTTTGAATAGACCCTTTTGACTCAGTTTTCCTTATTTTCTTTATAAAATTAGGTGGCGACTCTAAAAATACTAAAATCCGAAATAGAGTCCAAAAGTTCTTTGTAGATTTTATGCACCCGCGTAAAAGTGAACCGTAACACCTGTGTCGAAGAACGCTTTAGCTAGCCAGAGAGGCAGGGCTGTGGCAGATGAGGGTACCAGTCGGGTGCTACCTGTAGATGTGGGCTAGTGTGAGTCCCAAAGTGAGGCCCCATCTCAGTCTTATCAAACTTCGCCTGCTCCGGAGGAGCTCAGAGAGGATGCAACTACATCACCCCCAGTTCCTCTACCTGATACGCCCAACCAGAATTTGCGAGATGCCATTCGGTTATTGACTCTGTTAGTGGCCGCTCAGGACCAATGTCAGGGTACGAGTGCTAGTTATACTGACAGGGCTGTTAGTGCTAGGGTTCGAGACTTTATCAATTTAGATCCTCCAATATGTACAAGATCAAAACCAGATGAGGACCCATAAAATTTTATAGATTGGATGTAGAGGACATTGAGGGTAATGCATGCTTCTGACACTAAGCCAGTAAAGTTGGCTTCATACCGCTTGCAGGATGTTGCCATCTAGTGGTATGAGACTTGGGAGTTGTCAAAGGAAACTAATGCACCTCTAGTGGTATGGAAGGAGTTCACTGAGGCCTTTCTTTGACACTATATTCCAGTGGAGACTCGATGGGCTCGAGTTCATAAGTTTCTGAATCTACGCCAGGGGAATATGAGTGTTTGGGAGTACAATTTTTGCTGACTCATTAGCCAGGTATGCTCTCACGATTGTAGCTAAGATGGAGGATTGGGTATGCCGGTTTGTGATTGGACTTGGGCCGCACTTGATTAATAATTTCATGACGACCTCACTTCAGGAGGGTATGGATGGGTATCTCTCGTATTCAAGCATATGCTTAGGGCCTAGAGGAGCGGAAGCAGTAGCAGCAATAACGAGCTGATCGAGAGTGGGATAGAGGTCAAGGTAAGAGAGCTAGATCTTCTGGTTCCTTTGGCGAGTTCCGGGGTGGTCATAGATAGATGTTTTCTAGGCGTCCAGCCTATCCAGCGGCTAGTGCACCTCTACAGTTTTCAGGATCAAGGTTTGATCGACCTACTTATTCTAGGTTAGGCTAGAGTTTCAAGGCTTCTGGTTCCAGTTCATGGGTGATTCCGGCCAGATGAGGCCATCTCAGCCACGATGCGCTCAGTGTGTTAGGTTGCACGCCAGGCAGTGCTGTTTGGGTTCAGATGTGTGTTATACTTGCGGCTATCCAGGCCATATCATGCGAGAATGTCTGTCAAGAGGTTGTGGAGGTGTAGTTCAGCCGACAGGATCAATAGCTGGTTCTTCATCATCTGTACGCCTACCTGGGCAAGGTTCTCAGTCATCAGCTGGCTGCGGTAGAGGCAGAGGTAAAGTGTCTAGCTCGAGCGGCTCTCAGAACCGCATCTATGCATTTGTTGGTCGGCAGGATCTTGAGTCATCACCCGATGTCGTTACAGGTATACTATCAGTTTTCTCCCATGACGTATATGCATTGATAGACCCAGGTTCTACTTTATCATGCGTCACTCCTTTTATTTCTGGTAAGTTTGGGATAGAACCTGAGATGATTAAGCCTTTTGAGGTGTCTACACCTGTTAGAGACCCGGTGATATCTAGACGAGTATACAGGAATTGTGTAGTTATAATCTGTAATCGTCATACCGTAGCAGATTTGATCGAATTAGATATGGAAGACTTTAATGTTATTATTGGTATGGATTAGTTGGCTTCTTGTTACACTAACATTGATTTTAGAACAATGATGGTTCCACTTCAGTTTGAGAGTCAGTTCTGGAATGGAAAGGTAATACAGCTTCGCTGAGAGGTAGGTTTATTTCCTATCCCAAGGCAGGGAAGATGATCGCAAAGGGTTTTATTTATCATATTGTTCTAGTCCAGAATGCAGAAGAAGAACCACCGACCTGTCAGTCTATTCCAGTGGTTAATTAATTTCTAGATGTGCTTCCAGATGAACTCCCAGTCATTACGCCTGAATGGAAGATTGACTTTGCTATCGATGTGCAACTAGGTACTCAGTCGATATCTATTCCTCCTTATAGGATGGCCCCTACTGAGTTGAAGGAATTGAAAGTGCAGTTGAAAGATTTGGCCTAGAAGGGCTTTATTAGGCCTAGTACGTCACCGTAGGGAGCACTAGTGTTATTTGTAAGGAAGAAAGATGGCTCATTGCGAATGTGTATAGATTATAGAAAGCTGAATAAGATGACGATAAAGAACAAGTACCGGCTCCCCAGGATTGATGATTTATTTGATCAGTTGCAGGGTGCCAGATGTTTTTCGAAGATAGACTTGAGGTCAGGTGACCATCAGGTCAGGGTCAGAGAGAAAGACATTCCGAAGACAACGTTCAGAACCATATATGGTCATTTTGAGTTCCTTGTAATGTCCTTTGGGTTGACTAATGCGCCAGCAGTGTTCATGGACTTGATGAATAGCGTATTCAGACCCTTTCTTAGATCTGTTCGAGATTGTGCTTATTGACGATATTCTAGTCTAAACTTGATCAAATATTGAGCAAGAGGATCATTTGCGTGTGGTACTCAGAGTTTTTCAAGATCAGAATTTGTATGAGAAGTTCTATAAATGTGAATTCTAGCTAAACTCCGTGGCTTTCCTCGAACATATTGTATTAGATGAAGGCATCAGGGTTGATACTCAGAAGATAAAGGTATTGAAGACTTGGCCTAGACCAACGACACCGATGGAGGTTCGTAGTTTTCTAGGGTTGGAAGGATATTACTGGAGATTTTTAGAGGGGTTCTCTTCTCTCTCAGCACCACTGACGAAGCTGACTCAACAGCTAATTTCCAATGGACAAACGCTTATGAGCGGAGTTTTCAGGAGTTGAAGAGCAGACTGACTTTAGTTCACGTTCCGACACTTCCAGAGGGATCAGAGGGTTATGCTATCTATTGTGATGCTTCGAGGGTCGGATCGAGTTGTGTGTTGATGCAGTACGGTAAGGTTATTACTTATGCTTCGAGGCAGCTGAGAAAGCATGAGAAGAACTATCTGACCCATAACTTGGAGTTAGCTGCAGTGATTCATGCACTTCAGATTTGGCGACATTATTTATATGGTGTCCGCGTTGATGTTTACACAGATCATCAGAGCCTTCAGTATAACTTAAGCAGAAAGAGTTGAATTTACATCAAAGGCGATGTTTGGAGCGGTTGAAGGATTACAATGTTGATATTCTATACCATCCAGGAAAGGCGAATGTAGTATCCGATGCCCTTAGTCGCAGATCCATGGGTAGTTTGTCTTACTTATGAGCCGAGAAAAGGGTGTTAGCTCATGAAATTCATTAGTTAGCTAACCTTGGAGTTCGATTATTGGACTTAGGCGATATAGGAGTTACAGTTCAGAATACAACGACATTATCCTTAGTAGCTGAGGATAAGGAACACCAGTATGAGGATCTTACTTTGATTCAGTACAGGGAGACAGCCCCACAGAAAGAGAAGTCAACCTTTGGGATTTTCGAAGACAGAGTTTTGAGGTATCGAGGTAGATTGTGTGTTCCAAATGTTTCAGGGTTACATTAGCAGATTATGGCGGAAGTTCATTATTCTAGGTATTATATTCATCCAGGGTCGACGAAGATGTACCTTGACATCAGAGAGATTTACCAGTGGAACGGTAAGAAGAAGGATATAAATGAGTTCGTGGCCCAATGCCCTAATTTTCAGTAAGTAAAAGTTGAGCAACAGAAGCCTGGGGGATTATTGCAGGATATAAAGATCTAATTTGGAAATGGGACTACTTATTCCGCTGAGGATTATGTGAAGTTGTATATTAAGGAGATAGTGCGACTTTATGAGGTTCCAGTATCTATTATTTCAAACAGAGGGGCACAGTTTATAGCTAACTTCTGGAGATCCTTCCGGTATGGGATTTGGGACACAGTGAACCTTTAGTACAACGTTTCACCCTGCACAAAGTAGGGTGCGCGAGCATACTATTCAGACGCTCGAGGATATGCTACGAGCATGCGTGATAGACTTTAGAGGTATCTCGGATGATCATTGAGTTCGCGTATAATAATAGCTATCACTCCAGTATCCAGATGGCCCGTATGAGGCCCTATATGGGCGGAAGTCTAGACCTCTTAAAGAATGGTTTGAAGTTGGAGAATAAGATTGATAGAGCTTGATTTAGTCCAGCATGTAGTAGAGAAAGTTAAGCTCATTCAGGAGAGATTGCTAGCAGCTCAAAGTCATTAGAAGTCCTATGCAGATAATCGACGGCGAGACTTAAAGTTCCAAGTAGATGACTGGGTGTTTCTGAAGGTGTCGCCTATGAAAGGTGTCATGAGATTCGGTAAGAAGGGCAAGCTTAGACTTACGTACATCAGGCCTTACAGGATCGTGCGTCGAGTAGGACAAGTAGCCTATGAGTTAGATTTACCTTCAGACTTAGAGTCTGTACATCTGGTCTTCCATATATCCATGCTTCGTAAGTGCATCGGGGATCCTTCTAGAGTTGTACCCATGGATGATATTCAGATTACTGAGTAGTTGTCATATGAGAAAGTCCTGTTGCTATTCTAGATAGCTAGATTCGTGTCACGACCCAAATCGAAGGGTCATGACAGACACTTGGGCCTTACCTGTCGAGCACCACTAGACACCCTTTCATAACATAACTATGATAAAGGTTGACCACGAGGATTATCTTACGATAACCTGCTAACTCATACGGGAAATAAACTAGGAAGGGACAAGACCTAAAAGGACATATGTACATAAACATGCTGAACATTATAGTACGAGCCAAGAAGGCCATACAACGTCTAACTGTGCCATAACTATCTACAAGCCTCTACTGGAGTACATGACATAATAAGGTTGAGATAGGGCCCCTGCCATACCTATATGTACAACAAAAATACAGTACTAAGACACGACAACAACTCCGAGACAAGTGGAGTGCTCCAATATCAGCTGATCGACAACCTACTAATGTAGACCGTCCTCCTGTCTTCGTAAACCTACGGGCATAAAACACAGCGCCTGTGCAATGGGGCGTCAATACGAATAAAGTACTGAGTATTTAAGGCATGAAATCAACATAAAGAAGACATGAGAGCAACCTAAGGTAAGGGAACAACCTGTAGATCTTGATTGCCTCTGCGAGCCATGATATGCATAAGCACTATATATATGCATATATAATGCATGCTCATACGTATATATGTGTATATAACGCCAGTCAGGCCTCTGTGGGTATCATCATCCTAAGCACCGATTAATGGTGTGTATATACGCCTGTCTCGTGTGTGTGTGTCTATATATATATATATATATATATATAATGCCAGTCAAGCCTCTGTGGGCAATCATCATCATAATGTCATAGGTGTATATAATGCATAAGTATGATAAGATACATCCTGAGTCTATTGGAGTGACGTAAGGTCGTTACTCCTCCGAACATCATTATGGGATAGCATTTCCATCAACATCTGACTCTATGAAGCATACTAAATCTGGAGAAGGGCTTGCTAAGATCAATATTACTAGAACACGAACCAGCATACACATCTCTAGCTACTATGAGCGGACTCATCATGATATAGAGCTTCGGATACATTTCGTTTCATAATGATCATACCAAGAGAAAGAAGAAGTTAGCCTTAACATACCTCAAGTCGTCACTGCAATCCAATAATGAATTTATCACTACTAGTGCGCCAATCCTCACACAAAGAATACACATACGAACTCAGATGGCGCTAGTATATCACGTATATCAAATGATAATTCGATTCTCAAATGAAACGGGCAACATTTCCCCTATTTCTTAATCATCACATCACATCCAACAGTCAACATCAATACAACAACCTCATATAATCCTCTTTTAAACTCATATCAACAATACTTTGAGATATAGAATAAAACAGCCCGGTATACGCTTTGTATACGACACCTACATACCTCGTTCTTCCAAATACAATGAGTATAACAACCTCAACACAATATCAACATCAACTAATATCCATACAACAATAATTTAGCTCAAAAATACATTAATAACATGGCTCAAAACAGAGTACAACTCAACATAAACTCAAGTTTATAGTTGAACATTCTCTCCAACTTCTTTCCCTCCAAATCTAGTATAAACATCAAATGAACTCATAAACATGGAAATAAGATGAATTCTTACCTCAAGGACTCAAGAACACAGCAGTCCAAGATTACTTCACTTTGAAGTATCCTCCAAGGCTACCACAAGAAGGAGAAACAACAACACTTTGGAAAATTTTGGTACTTGATTCTCACTTTAATTCCTTAACATCACTTGGGGGTTGGTTACATATGTTGGAGAGGGTTTCTAGGAGTGTTAGGGGTCTGGGGAAATAAAGAAAATGATATATAATGAGAGGAGTACGAATTATATTCTAAAAAGTGCTGCCATCGACTTCAATTTACGGTCCACATCTATGGACCGTTAATAATATACGGTCCGTATAATTGGACCGTAACTTGCCAACAGTGGCTCACCCTACTTTTATTAAAATATAGTAGGGGTCAAATATAATATACGGTCCGTAAAACCCAACTTTCATCGAAACGCATTCTTGTCGATTCGTTTATCCTCTAATCCTTCCAACACATACCAAGTATGAACTTAAACCCTCGTATCCTCAAGGTGAAAAAATCTAATCTTATAAAACCTCAAAGATAATTCCGCTCTCCAAATCTACAACAACCAACTCATGAAGAAACTCAACGTATAAAATACAAGGTGTAACATTCTTTCCCTCTTAGAAACCTTCGTCCTCGAATTTTAAATTCTTAGGGGTCTATAGAAATTTTTATAGAGTTTACCCTATAATCACACCACTACCAACTTGCCACACAACCCATCAATACAGTACAATGTCACATAGGGCTACAACAATCACTAATAACAATGGCCCCACACGACCAACAAATGTAACTGGCAATATAGTGCATACCTGAAGATGATGGTTTCGTAGCCTGAGCTTGCTCTGGGATCGAAAAAATGAGGATATCTAAACTTCATATCTTCCTCGGCTTCCCAAGTCATCTCTTCTACATTTTTATTTCTCTAGAGTACTTTTACGGAAGCTATATCCTTGTTTCGTAACCTACGAACCTGCCGATCTAGAATAGCAACAAGGACTTCCTCATATGATAACTGCTCTGTAACCTGAACATCATCCACGGGTACAACTATGGAAGGATCCCCGATGAACTTACGGGGCATGGATACATGGAAGACCAGATGTGCAAACTCCAAGTTTAACGGTAAATCTAACTCATAGTCTACTTGGCCTAATCTACGCACGATCCTGTAAGGCCCGATGTACCTAGGGCTAAGCTTTTCCTTCTAGCTGAATCTCATGTTGCCTTTCATTGGCGACACCTTCAGAAACACCATTCATTTACTTGGAACTCCAAGTCTCGCCGACGATTATTTGCATAGGACTTCTAACGACTCTTAGCAGCTAACAATCTCTCCTGAATGAGCTTAACTTTCTCTACCGTCTGCTGGACCAAATTAGGCCCTATCAACCTTGATTCTTCGACTTCAAACCATCCGTTACGAGATCTACACTTCCTCCCATATAGGGCCTCAGACGGGGTCATCTGGATACTAGAGTGGTACCTATTATTATACGCAAACATAATAAGAGGCAAGTGATCAACCCATCTACCTTTGAAGTCTATCACACATGCTCGTACCATATCCTCGAGTGTCTGAATAGTATGCTCAGCCTGCTCTTCTGTCTGGGGATGAAATGTTGTACCAAGGTTCACCTGTGTCCCCAATCCCTTCTTGAAGGATCTTCAGAAGTTAGCTGTAACTTGTGCACCTTTGTCTTAAATAATATATATTGGAATACAATGAAGTCGCACTATCTCCTTAATATACTACTTCGCATAATCCTCAACAGAATAAGTAGTCCTGACAGGTAGAAAATTTGCTGACTTTTTAAGTGTATCAACAATCACCCATGTCGAATCAAACCTGCGCTCAGAACGAGGCAAGCCTGTAATTAGATCCATATTAATCACCTCCTATTTCCAAATTGGAATATCTATATCCTGCAAAAATCCACCAGGCTTCTGATGCTTAACTTTTACCTGCTGACAATGAAGGCATTGGGCCATGAACTCGGCTACATCCTTCTTCATACCATTCCACCAGTAAACCTCTCGGATGTCATGGTACATTTTCGTCGACCCTGGATGAATAGAATAGCAGAAATAATGTGTTTCCACCATAATCTGCTAACGTATCCCTGCAACATTCAGAACACGCAATCTGCCTCGATACCTCAGAGCTTCGCCTTCGAAAATTTCGAAGGGTGACTTCACTTTCTATGAGGCTATCTCCCTGTACTGAATCAAAGTAGGATCCTCATACTGGTGTTTCATAATCTCAGCTACTAAGGATGATGTCGCTGTATTCTGAACTGTAACCCCTGCATCGCTTGAGTCCAATAATCGAACTCCTAGGCTGGCTAACTGATGAAGCTCATGAGCTAACTCCCTTTTTTTGCTCATAAGTAAGACAAACCACCCATGGATCTGCTGATATACATCGGCTACTATATTCTCCTTCCCTAGATGGTGTAGAATATCAACATCGTAATCTTTCAACAGCTCCAACCATCGCCTCTGACATAAATTCAACTTTTTCTGCTTAAAGATATATTGAAGGCTCTTATGATTTGTGTAAACATCAATGTGGAAACCATATAAATAATGTCTCCAAATCTTAATTGCATGAATTACTGCAGTTAACTCCAAGTCAATGGTCGAATAGTTCTTCTCGTGCTTCCTCAGCAGCCTCGAAGCATAAGCAATAACCTTACGGTGCTGCATCAACACACAACCCAATTCAACGCCCGAAGCGTCACAATAGTTAGCATAACCCTCTAATCCCTCTGGAAGTGTCAGAACTAGCATTGAAGTCAGTCTATTCTCCAACTCCTTAAAACTTCTTTCACAAGCGTCTCTCCACTGAAACTTAGTAGCCTTCTGAGTCAGCTTCGTCTGCGGTTCTGAGAGAGAATAGAAGCCCTCTACAAATCTCCTGTAATATCCTGCCAACCCCAGAAAACTACGAACCTCCATTAGTGTCGTGGGTCCAGGCCAAGCATTCACGGTCTCTATCTTTTGAGTATCAACCTTGATGCTCTTATCTGATACAATATATCCGAGGAAAGCCACAGAGTTAGCTAGAATTCATATTTAGAGAACTTCGTATACAACTTCTAATCTTGAAGAACCCTGAGTACAGCACGCAAATGATCTGCATGCTCAGTCTCAGATCGAGAGTAGACTAAAATATTATCAATAAAGACAATCATGAACAGATCTAAGAAGGGTCTGAATACGCTATTCAATCAAGTCTATGAACACTGCTAGTGCACTAGTCAACCCAAAGGACATAACAAGGAACTCAAAATGACCACATATTTTCCTGAATGTTGTCTTTGGAATGTCTTTCTCTCTGATCCTGACCTGATAATAACCTGACCTCAAGTCTATCTTCGAAAAGCATCTGGCACCCTGTAACTGATCAAATAAATCATCAATCCTCGCGAGCGAGTACTTGTTCCTTATCAACACCTTATTCAACTGTCTATAATCTATACATATCCGCAACGAGCCATTTTTCTTCCTTACAAATAACATTGGCGCTCCTCACGGCAACGTACTAAGTCTAATAAATCTCTTCTCGAGCAAATCTTTCAACTCCTTCAACTCAGCAGGGGCTATCCTATAAGGAGGAATAGATATCGGTTGAGTATCTAGTAGCACATCGATAGCAAAGTCAATTTCCCGTTCAGGCGGAATGCCTCGGAGTTTGTCTGGAAATACATCTGGGAATTCATTAACCACTGGAACAGACTGAAGGGTCAGTGGTTCTACTTCTGCATTCTGGACTCGAACAATGTGATAAATACAACCCTTTGCGATCATCTTCCTTGCCTTGAGATAGAAAATAAACCTACCTCTCGGCGAAGCTGTATTACCTTTCCATTCCAGAATTGACTCTCCTGGAACTTGAAACCGAAGCATCTTTTTTCTGCAATCAATGTTAGCATAACTAAAAGGCAACCAATCCATACCCATAATAACATCAAAGTCTACCTTATCCAACTCGATCAAATCTGCAAGTCTACCTTCTCCAACTCGATCAAATCTGCTATGGTATGACGATTATAGATTATAATTACACAATTCTTGTATACTCGTCTAGCTATCACCGGGTCTCCAATAGGTGTAGACACCTTAAAAGGCTTAATCATCTCAGGTTCTATCCCAAACTTACCAGCAATAAAAGGAGTGACATGTTATAAAGTAGAACCTAGGTCTATCAATGCACATATGTGTCATGACCCAACCAGAGGGTCATGACGGGCATCCGGAGCTAACATAGCGAGCACCTCTTAACATACAACTCATAACCCTAACTAGGTGGACCACAAATATAACTCATAAATATCATAATTTGCAAAAGACATGAGTCCAAAAGATAAATGCACGTCTATATAATCACCATCAACTATGCCAATATGTACAAGCCAACAAGGCTGCTAAAAAATAATGATTTACAAAATATGAACCGATGAAGTTATAGTGCATCTAACTATATACATCTGTCTACGAGCCTCTACATAAAGTGCATAATATCATAAAGACGGGACAGGACCCTGCCATACCCATATATGCACACAAAAGAATAATACCAGCAAAATCGCAGATCTAGAACAAATGGAGAGCTCCTGTACAATCGCTGATGAAGCAGCCTAGGGTCTGGTTGGTCTCCTTGTCTACCTGCGGGCATGAGCGCAACGTCCACAAATAAAAGGACGCCAGTACAAATAATATACCGGGTATGTAAGGCGTGAGAAAGCGGGCATGAACGCAGCGTCCACAAATAAAAGGACGTCAGTACGAATAATGTACCGGGTATGTAAGGCGTGAGAAATAAAATAAGGAAAGTATTAAGACAACATAAGATAAAATGTATCAATACCTTCGAATGCCTCTTAAGGCGATGTCATGCATGCTTAGCTTTTAAAAAAATCATACATACATATATATATATATATATATATATATAGTATCCTTCCCGGCTATTTAGGCCGTGTCATCATCATATCATCATCATCCACCGTTCGGGTAACATCATAACCACCACCGCAAGGGCGTGTACATCCGCGTGCTCCGCTCCGATCGACTATAGCGCGCGTGTGAGAATATATATATATATATATATATATATATATATATATATATATATATATATATATATATATATATATATATATATATAGCACTTACGAGAACCCAAATAAAAGCTATAACTTCACCGAGTGACGTAAGGTCGGTAAAAACCTCCTGATTGCCATTATGAATTATCATCATCGCAATATCTCACCTTGAAGGGACATCTATCATAAGATGAGATCAACAACAATGAAAAAGATCAATAATCATGAAACAAGTCAATAAATATT
>NC_081345.1:5798209-5841844 GCF_029784015.1 Lycium ferocissimum | reverse complement strand
ACTACTTACCTTCAAATTAATTTCCACGTTTATACCCTCATTACTAATCGACACCATCCAAGCAATATTCAAGAACATTTTAAACAATTCACACAATTTTCTAACCAACCCAAATAATGTCCCAACTTACCCGAAATTGACTCCAAACCCGAGAACAACACCACACATATTCTTTCCTTCCAAATTCATAATTTACATCATTAATCCACACACTAACAACGCAATATTCATAAATGCAAAAATTACCTAAAATGTGCATAAATTTCCAAATCATCCCATAACTAACATAACATTGTTTTGAGTCATCAAACTTGCATTTTTCATCATAGAACTCATAACGACGGTAACGAAAATACTAACGACGATTTGTTCATTCACAATTACACTATAGGGGGCTATTCGGCCAACACCCTTTCAACACATAGGGATGATTTTCATTCTTTTCTTCACACCACAACATTCAAAACATGTTAATTAACATTAATACATTGCTTACAACACATTACACACACACACGGCCAACTACCCCTCACACGGCCCAACTTCAATTTCCTTCCTAACATGAATTTCTTCCATTTTAGCATACTACAACACATATAAACCATTCATAACACATAAAACAAGATTAAAACTCACCTTTTTTTCCTCAACTTCTTAACTTGCCCAAAGTTGGTAGGTAGAGAAAACGAGCAACCTATTTCCCGAAACAACGACTCCACGTTACTTAGCACCCTTGAATTAGCAAGTTTGCTTGAAAGATTTATTTTTTTGATGGCTAAATCTTTGGCTTGAAATTTCTAGGGGTGGCTGAATACCCTTCTTTTTTTCTCTTCTCCTTGTGTTCTTGATTTCTCTAGAATTTGGTAAGTGTGGAAAATGGTTCTTAAGATGACTAAGTCATCTTTAAATAGCCACACAAAATAAATCCATGTGGCCATGGCCCACTACTAAGTGGCCGGCCACCATGCCCCTATTTTTTTTTTTTTTTTGAATTTTCAAACTTTCCATAAATAGCACACTTACTAAAAATGAAAAATTCCTCCAAGTGTTTCCTTAACATTTTCATACCATTAAAATCATACACAACTTAAGTCTTTAGGACACACAAAAGTCTCTCGGGATAGTCTTAACCCTAACTTAGCGTAATTCACTCCAGTTGTCCCGTTGTTCAAAATACAGGATATAACATTAAGGTACGTACTTAGAATTGCTAGATGCCTTCCCTAACCTTGTAAGGGAATCATGTCCACTTTGAGCTAACATTTGTTTACTTATAATGCAAACGATGTGAATACCACTACCATTCTGTCCAAAATTTTGGCAGAGTTTCCCCTGTAACTATAGCACTACCATCTTGTCACAACAACCCAAAATATACAACACCTCACAGGGCCACAACAATGATAACAATAGTGGCCCCACACGACTAAGAAATCACAAAAAGAAAGCATTACGCACCTGAAGGCAATGGTGTCTCTGTCTGAACCTCCTCTGGGAGTGGAAACAAGTGTGGATCCCTGGACCTCATATCTTCTTGCCTTCTGAAGTCATTTCTTCTTTATTACTGTTTCTCTAGAGAACTTTGACTGAAGCTACATCTTTAGTCCTTAATCTCCGAACCTGCCTATCTAGAATATCAATGGAATTTCTTTGTAAGATAATTGCTCAGTAACTTAAACATCATCTACGGTTACAACTCCGAAAGATCTCAGGTAAAAAGGGTGTCAGTACGAATAAACTATTGAGTATGTAAGGCATGAAAGCAACATAATGAAGATATGAAAGCAACATAAGGTAAGGGTACAACGTGTATATCTGGATTGCCTCTGAGGGCCATGATATGCATAAGTACTGTATATATGCGTACATAACGCCTGCTCATATGTATATATGTGTATATAAAGCCCGTTAAGCCTTTGTGGGCATCATCATCTTAAAAACTGATGAGTGGTACGTATATAACACCTGTCATACATACATACATATATATATATATATATATATAAATATAATTCCTGTCAAGCCTTTATGGGCAATGATCATCGTAATGTCATAGGTGTATATAGTGCATAAGTATGATATGATACATCTTGAGTCTGTCGGAGTGACGTAAGGTCGTTACACCTCTGAACATCGTTATGAGATAGCATTTCCATTAACATGTGACTCTATGAAGCATACTAAATCTGGAGAAGGGCTTGCTAAGATCAATATTACTGAACCAACATAAACATCTCTATCTACTAAGAGCGGATTCATCATGATATAGAGCTTCCGATACGTTTCGTTTCATAATGATCATGCCAAGAGAAAGAAGAGGCTAGCCTTAACATACCTCAAGTCATCATTGTAATCCAATAATGAATTTATGACAACTAGTGCACCAATCCTAACACAAAGAATGCACAAAGACAACACAAATAATACCTCAAATGATAATATTCTAAAATGAAGTGGCAGCATTTTCCCTATTTCTCAATCATCACATGACATCCAACAACTAACAATCTACACAACAACCTCATATAATTCGCTTTTAAACTCATATCAACAACACTTAGAGATATACAATAAAGCACCCCAGTATACGCTTTGTATACGACATCTACACACCTACTTCTTCAAAATACACCAAGTACAAAAACCTCAACACAATCTCAACATCAACTACTATCCATACAACAAGAATTTAGCTCAAAAAACACATTAATAACATGGCTCAAAACAGATTACAACTCAAGTTAATATTTGAACATTCCCTCCAACTTCTTTCCCTCCAAACCTAGTATAAACATCAAATGAACTCATAAACATGAAAATAAGATAAATTATTACCTCAAGGACTCAATACCACAACAATTCCTAGATTACTTCACCTTGAAGTGTCCTCCAAATCTACCACAAGAAAGAGAAACAAGCTTCAACAACACTTCAAAAAAAATTAGCAGTTGATACTCACTTTAATTCCTTAACTTCACTTGGGGGTTGGCTACATATGTTGGAAAGGATTTCTAGGAGTGTTAGGGGTCTGGGAAATGAAGAAAATGAAATATAATGAGGGGAGTACAAATTAGATACTAAAAAGGGCTACCATCGACTTCAGTTTACGGTCCACATATATGGACCGTAAACAATATACAGTCCGTATAATTGGACCGTAAATTTACAACTATGGCTCACCCCTACTGTTATCAAAATACGGTGGGGGTCAATTATAATATACGGTCCGTATTCCATATACGGTCCATAAAACCCAGCTTTCATCAAAATGCATTCTCGTCAATTCTTTTAACCTCTAATCCTTCCAACTCATACCAACCATGAACTTAAACCCTCGTATACTCAAGATGAACACGTCTAACCTTATAAAACCTCAAAGATAATTCCGCTCTCTAAATATACAATAACCAACTCACGAACAAACTCATCGTACAAAAATACAAAGTGTAACAGTTCGTAGGTTATGAACCAAGGATGTAGCTTTCGTAAAAGTACTCTAGAGAAATAAGAATGTATAAGAGATGACTTGGGAAGTTGAGGAATATATGAAGTCTAGATATCCTTATTTTTTTATGATCCCAGAGCAGTTATAGGCCACGATACCATCATCTTCAGGTATGCACATATTATCAGTTACTTTTATTGGTCGTGTGGGGCCATTGTTGTTATTGATTATTGTAGCCCTGTGTGGCATGGTACTGTATTGTTGGGCTATGTGGCAGGTTGGTAGTGGCGTGATTATAGAGGAGACTCTGCCAAAATTTTTGTAGACCTCTGAGAATTTAAGTTCATGCTTTGTATGTTTTGGAAGGATTAGAGGTTAAACAAATCAACGAGAATGCGTTTCGATGAAAGATTGGGATTTGCGGTTGGATTTTACGTACCGTATATGGAATATGGACCGTAAATTTGGTTTGACCCCCACTATATTTTAATAACAGTGGGTGTGAGCCACAGTTGGCAATTTATGGTCCAATTATATAGACCGTATATTATTTGTGATCTGTAAATGTGGACCATAAATTGAAGTCGGTGGCAACCCTTTTTAGTATATAATTCATACTCTCCTTGTTATATCTCATTTCTTCATTTACCTATAGCCCTAACACTCCTAGAAACCCTCTCCAACATATGTAATCAACCCTCAAGTGAAGTTAAGGAATTAGAGTAGGAATCAAGTGCAAAAAGTTTCTGAATTGTTGTTGAAGCTTGTTTCTCCTTCTTGTCGTAGCTTTGGGGGATACTTCAAGGTGAAGTAATCTTGGAATTGCTATGTTCTTGAGTCCTTGAGGTAAAAATTTATCTTATTTCCATGTTTATTTGTTTATTTGATGTTTATACTAGGTTTGGAGAGAAAGAAGTTGGAGAGAATGATCAAATATGAGCTTGAGTTTATGTTGAGTTATAATTTTTTTGGGAGCCATCTTATTAATGTGTTTTTAAACTAAATTCTTGTTGTATGGATAGTAGTTGATGTTGAGGTTGTTATACTTGGCGTATTGGAAGAAAGATGTGTGTAGGTGTCATATATGAAGCGTATATCGAACTGTTTTGGTGTATACTCATGTATCTTGATGGATTGAGTTTAGAAAGGAGTTAAGCAAGTCCTTGTTATTGTTGTTAGTTGCTGATTATGGGGTAGTTAAGAGAAAGTAAAGGAGGTGCCGCCCGTTTCATTTTATAATTGAATTATCATTTGACATATGTGATATACTAGCGCCATCTGAGTTCATATGTGCATTTTTAGTTTTAGGATTGACGCACTAGTTGTGATAAGCTTATTATTGGATTGCAATGATGACTTAAGGTATGTTAAGGCTAACCTCCTCTTTATCTTGGCATGATCATTATGAAACGAAACGTATTTGAGCTCTATATCATGATGAATCCACTCTTAGTAGCTAGAAATGTTTATGTTGATTCATGTTCTTGTAACATTGTTCTTAGCAAGCCCTTCTCCAGATTTGGTATGCTTTATAGAGTTACATGTTGATGGAAATGCTATCTCATAACGATGTTCGGAGGTGTAACGACCTTATGTCACTCCCTAGTAAACTCGGGATGTATTGTATCATACTATGCATTATATGCACATATGATATTATGATGATGGCGCCCACGGAGGCTTGATAGGATATATATATATATATATATATATATATATATATATATATATATATATATATATATATGGAAGTCTATGGACACTTCGACTTAGTGTAAGGCAAGTGCCAATGGGACTTTGAGATTGAAGATTGATGAGAAGGTAACTTGTGCAGTGCCAAGATAGATAATTTCATGGCATCCTTTAATGGACAAGCTAGAGTTGATTGATCAGAAAAAATCTCTATGATTGGAAGTTGAAGTTATAATTTTAAGGTAAGACTATGTCCGTGGTAGTAGATTATGTCGAAGTGTGGATGGTTAGATATTATGGTTGAGTATTTCTAATCCGAAGGGCTGGAGAGTATTTGTATGCAGCAAGGCACATGGATTGTTAGATTTGCTACTTTTGGATTGCTAAAGGTGTAATAAGGTATTGCGCTCATAGATTTTATGGTTGTGAAGCGTAAGTATGAGGCCATTGGCCTTACGTTGGAGTGTTCGAGGTTATGAACGAATTAGTGAAAGCATAAGGAGGAAAATTCAATTTGATTAGATTCCATGAAGTTTATAGTATTTGGGTATCTAGTGCGAGTTCACGAACATGAAAATTTAAAGTTATAAGGTATAGTTCATCAGTACTCAATAGACGACTGCGCAAATTTCAAACTTTTGAGATTGGGAACCACAACACGAGGTTGAGTATTCAGGAACAACATATTAGAATGGGTCTCTATAGACTTATGAAAGGCTTACGACTTATTTTATAAAGATTTGGAAATAGTTCGGGTGATAATTGGTGACATTCAGGGCATGGTGCATTTTAACCGAGTCTGGTCTATTTATTTAAAGTCAGGTGCTTGCGGTTATATTACTAGAACAATTATGTACATTCTAGTAACCCATTCCTGGAGAACTGATGTATTTCAGTTTGGAATAGAGATATGGCATGTATACCAAGCGTTATTGGAATTAACAAGGTGATTTGGCAAAATTTTGTTGATGGCAGCTATTCGGGCAATTCTAATGGTCTATGCGGATACTTGGTAATGTTTTGAGCGGATACAAATAGTCATGGGAAGTCTTTGGGGGTGATTAGTTGATTTTTACAGATTTGGCACGACAAGATAATCACTAGGATGATGCCCTTTGTACGTTATATGAAGGGTTAATAGGATTTAAACAATGAGTGTTGACTCAGTCGTTTCAGCTCGTCGAAATGAAACTAAGGGATTTAAAATTTGCAGAATCGGCCTTGGATAAGGTCAATTTTAGAAGGAAATTCTTAGAATTGACTCAGTACAAGCACAAATTCTTTTCTGGTCAGGTGAAGTCTTGGTTTAGACTCACGGTCTGTTACATCATGTTTTCTACGGATTATTGGCACTAGAGACAACTTTGGAAGGTGTGGATGAAAGATAAGTAGAATCAACGGGTATAGTTTGACAATAAGTTACGACTTCAGCTAGAAGATTGAGACAACTATGATTACAATTGTGGGATCAACCAATTGCGTTCAGAGTTCTGATTATAATCAAAATCAGGTATTTCAAGTGGAGTAGGATCAAATGTGTGAGAATCAGACAATTGAGCTAAGTTCAAGGAAGATTTGGCGGATTAAGTGAGCAAGGAATTTCTATGGACTTTACGAAAGGATTACCATGGACTTTGGTAAAAATTTGGTGATTACTTGGGTCATTGTGGACCGTTTGACTAAGCTGGCTCTTTGCGTATCAGATAAAACTACTTATACCTCAGATGGAGTATATATGTCATTTCACCCTTAGATAGATAGCTAGTCCAAGCGGACTATTCAGGTCCTTAAGGATATTTTGTGGGCTTGTATGATTGACCTTAGTGGTTATTAGGGATCAATTCTTGCCTTTGGCCGAGTTTGCTTAAAATGATAGTTACCATTCGAGCATTGAGATGGCACCATTTGAGACATTACATGGTAGGAGATGTTTTCATTTTTTGATTTTTGGTTTGATGAGTTTGAGGTTAGGCCTTGGAGTACAGACTTATTGAGGCATTCTTTGGACAAGGTCAAATTGATTCAGTAAAGGCTTCTCAAAGCTTAGAGTAGGCAAAAGAATTAGGCGGATCAGAAACTCCTTGGTTTGGAGTTCATGGTTGGCGAATGGCTTTTTGATGAAGGTTTCGCTCATGAAGGGTGTGATGAGGTTCAAAAAGAAGGGAAAGTTGAGCCCAAAGTATATTGGTCCCTTTGATATTATTCGGCATATTGGTGCGCTTGCCTGTGAGATAGTTTTGCCACTTAGTCAGTCGGGTATTAAACCCGTATTTCATATTTGGATGCTCAAGAAGTACCATTCATATGGTGCTCATGTGATTCAATGGGTTTTAGCATTTCTTGATTTGAATTTGACTTTTGAAGAAGAGCCGATAGCCATTTTGGATAGGCAAATTCGGAAGTTGAGATATAAAGAGATTGTTTAAGTGAAGGTTCAATAGAGGCATTGTCCAGTCAAGGAGGCAAATTAAGAGATTGAGTCGAACATGCGGAGTGGATATCCTCCGCATTTCTATAGTTCAGGTGCCTTCTTTCTTTTTACGTTCGAGGACGAACGCGTGTTTAAGTGGTGGATGATGCAATGACCCTGTCGGTCTTTTTGAGAACCGATACTTTGTTTTGTGTGTCATCTATTCCAGAAGCTCCCTAATAATTATTTTGACTTGCTTGCCAAATTTGAAATCAAACGGATATCAATTGATTCACTATGGGTGATGGTTTTACTTTGGAAATTCCGGGATTCAATTATTTGGATAAACTGTTTGTTTTGGGAAAACATGCTCTAATTGGAAATCTGAAGATTCCGTTAGATTTGAAATATTATTTATGACCTGTAGAAATTGACAGAGCTAATTTAGATTTCATTTGGTTGGTTTTTGACGATTAAATCGATTTTAGCATTAAATATGTGAAAGGATGGTCACGGGAAGAAATAAGACCCGGATTCAAAATCTGCTAGTTCTGTTGACTTCTTATTGATGTCTATGCTTGCGAGAATGGATGACTCAATTCCCCAAGCTTTCGGGTGAGTTTTGGTTAAGGAAAAGGATATTTTGGAAATCCCTAAGTTAAGAAATGAAAAAGTTTGACCAAAGTCAACACCAGGGTAAATGAGTCTTTTTTGAAGTTTCATCAATTCCATTAGGTCCAAAATGTGATTTATGAGTTAGTCGAGTTGTTGGTTCGATTCCCGAGAGTTGGGTGTGATTTAGGTAGTTAGTTGAGGAACTAGCTTTTAAGAGGATTTGGAGTTGACCACAGTCAAGATTGGGTCAAGACGGTACCGTTTGAATCTTTTGAGAGTTCGAACAAGTTCGTATGATGATTTTGGACTTGTCCACAAATTTTGGTTACATTCTGATGAGTTTTGGATGGGTTTGGGTTGTATGGTGTTTGTTTTTGGTTTCGACGTCGCTTTGAGCAAAAGTGGTACCATATTGAGCAACCGACCTTCGATTTGTGTTTCGATTGAACCTTAGATCCGTATCGTAATTTTGGAACTATAGCAACAGGAATCGCCACATTTCGCCATCTTGAGGGAGATATGGCCAATTTACTAAAAAGTGTTGCTTCTGGTTTTCTGGTTTAAAAAAAAAAAAGGGCTAGGACAGTGTATAAATCGGACTGATCCAAAATATTTAGTATTTTGAGCATATTTTGAGTTCTAGAGCTCCGTTTGAGGTGATTTTTGCGGCTTTGATCTCGTCTCAACAAGGGGGTAAGAATCTAACCTTTATTTTGGTGTTTTTACGAAGATTATTTATGTTGGTTATCGGTTTTATCCGTGTTTGGTTGGGGAAAATTAGGGTTTTGAACCCAAAAGTTGAAAAGTGATAAATCATGGATTTGAGGATCAAGATGATGGCTTTTTCAATGGGTTTTCTGGGTTTAGACTAATTAAACTATGGGTAAACCAATTTTGAAATAAAATTCCAGTTTTGCTCTTGAGGGCTCGGGGTTACCTTTTTGGGTTTCGAATCAAAGTAGACCAATATGCATATCATTGGACTCGTTTAAACTTGTAGAGTACTATTTTGATTATATTGAACACGATTTTATAACAAAATTACAGTTTTGACCTTCAGGCTAGGAATTGGCTTTTTTGGGTGAATTTTTGAACCCCAATCATTATCATAGCAGTATGGGTGTCCACAGACTCGTGTTCCAATGTAGATTACGTATTAGAATAGTTTGTGATCGTTTGAAGGCTTTAAAGATGGGCAAAGCCATGTGGTGATCATTTGGTACATGGGACTTCTATTTAGGCAAGTTGAGATCTTGACCTTATTTTAAAGCTTTGTGGTTGGTCTAATTGAGGGGGAGTAATGGGTTAATTTAGGTGGTCTCGATACTTGTGATGTGACGAGCACTTGTATCAGGTACCGGTGCCATGTGATGGGTATTTGTGTGCTTTAAATTGCATAGCCTATCTAAATGCCATGGTTTGGGCACTAGCTGAGAGCATAGATTGTTGTGTGACTTGTGATGGGAATGAGACCCCTTATTTATTGCATCTATGCTTTCTACCTGTCTTATATGCGCTTATCTTTGTTATCACTCTGAAATACTCGTTATAAAAGTGGAAAAGAGGCTAACGATTGAGTCTTTATTGATTGGCATTGATTGCTTGTTGTTTGCATGTCATATTTATGCTTTCATATGGTATCTCATGCATATTACACTTGAGGGTACATATATGTTGGGTCTGAAAGGAAATGATTCCAGACGGTTAACGAGAGTACATGGGTCGATTGGCCTAGTGATGTGATTGATATGAGCCCGATTGGCTAGTGACAGGTAATGTGAGCCTAAGAATGGCTAAATGATGTGATTGAGAGCCAAATATGGCTAACAAATCTGAAGGGAAATGATTCCAGGTGGTATATGGACCCGCGAGTCCCCATGGGTCACACTCCCTATTGAAGAAGCGTGTGTATACCGGAGATGGAAAGGCCTTGCATTGCATAGCATTTTCATATAATATTATCTTTTGTATTCCTTGTTTGGATGTTGCTTGAAATTCTCGATTGAACTCTATTGATCTGATTCTTTTGGATGCTTAATCAAACTTGAGGACTTAGAGGTTGTAACCTAGGCTTGTAACTCATGATTATTAGGACTCTGTGATTATCATTATTATTATTATGGTGAACTAACAGTAGTTAGGTGTGGAAGTAGAATTCGAAAATCCAACCCTCGTCTCCGTTTTAAGATAGGGTCGGTCGATGATGCTGCTGAGTACACGTTGTTTCCCGTACTCACTCTTCCTGCACTTTTTTGTGTGCAAGTTCCGCCCCCAGTTCGAGTGGGTCTCACGACTCCAGCCCGTTGAGGAGCTGATTGAAGGATTCGGGGGAGCTACAAGATGACCCGTAGTCTTAGGATTCCCCTTCTACTGTATTTCTCTATCTTTTTCATTCCTAGATAGTATTCAAGTTGCACACCCTAACTTGGTCTTATTTATCTTAGCAATTTCTTGTACAAGTAACACCAATCTTGGGGGATGCATTTACTTATTTCATACTTTATCTCTAAGAAGCCTTAATGACTTAAAAAGTGGACTTGTATGTTTATTCTGCATTGTTCCTTACTTAATATGCTTTATTTGGGTTATAGATGGCTTACTTTCTCGGTGGAGTTAGTGCCTACACGGCTTCGTAATTTGGGTCGTGACAAATATCACAAAAGTAAAGTACAAATCTTAAATATCCTGAATAGCATAAAATACGAAAATAAAGGTACAACTTTGCCCGAATCTGGTGTCACTTGTACAAGAACTCTAAGATACGAATACAAGTCTGAGATAGTGCTCAATACACTGTCTGAAATAAAAGGACTGGAAATAAACGATAAAGGGAAAATTCGGTGCTACGAATCATCATGTAGCTCACCCTGAACTCTCAGCAACAACCTCCTCAACGAGCAACCGAGAAATCTCGTGGTCCGCTAATGCCGGGACAAAATCTGAACACAAAAGGGTGCAACAAGTGTAACGTGAGTATGGGAAACAAAGTGTAATTAACAGCATCATCGACCGACCCTAAAGAAAATGAAGACGAGGGTTGGCCTATGATTACTACTTCCACACTTAACCGCTATTAGTCCACAATAACAATATTCTCAATAATATCAGGTTATAAGCCTAGGTAAAAGCTCCTAATCCACAAGTCCGTAAAGTTTCCAAGTAAGCATTTAGAATAAAACAGGTAACCACTTAAGTGAATCAACAACCAAGAAATCAATGAGGTAATGTGTTATGCAATGGTATGAGATGAAATGCAATACAAGGCCATTTCCATCTCCCGGTACATGCACGTTAAAACATTAATGAATTTTACCCACCGGGGACTCGCGAGGTCTATATATCGACAAGGAATGATTTTCCTTCGGGTTCCTAGCATCTTAGGCTTCCAAATTATCATACACAACCCGTAGGCTCACATTACCTGTCACTTGGACAATCTTACTTATATCATTAGCATCACTCCATCTGGAACCATTTCCCCTCGGACTTTACTCACGTACCTAAAATGCACATGTGATACAATATACAGTATGAATATGGAATGCACAGTAATAAGAAATCAAGCTAAGAATAAAGACTCAATCTTTAGCTCTTTTCCACTTTTAAACGAGTATTTAGGAGTGATGAGAACACATATCACAATGAGACAGGTAATAAGTATATAAGCAGTAAATAAGGGGCCTCATATACCAATCAAAGACACAAATAAATCTGTAATATCAGCTAATGCCTAAAGCATGACATTCAGACTGGACTATACATTAAAAATTAAGCAAATACCCTTAGCATGTCACTGATATCTGATACAAGTGCTCGTCACCTCACGAGTATCGGAACCCCCTTCCATTACCCTGTTGCCCCCTCTTATTAGTCCAATTTTAACCAACCATGACGCTAAAGTTAAGGTTCATAGTCCCAACATGCCTGGAATAGGAGTCTGACAATCACAGCAAAGCCTTGCCCTTTTGTAATGCCTCTAAATAATCCCAATATAATCAAACATGGATTATACGTAAGAATACGGGTCAATTGATACCCATATTGCCAAATAAAACATTCAGGTATAGAAAGTCAACCCAAAAACCCATTCCAAACCCCGAAGGTCAAAACCGTAATTTCATTGCAAAATCGGGTTCAATAGGGCCAAATTATTATTATTATATGAAGTCATATGAATCCAATGATACTCATAATACTATACTTTAGTTCTGAACCCAAATAATCACCCAAAAGGATTCTGAGCCAAAAGGGTAAAATAGAAATTCAACCCAAAATTAGTTTACCAAACATCTATGGAGTCTAGATATCAAGAATTAACCAAATCCAACATCAATTCCATGATTAATTGAAGAAATCATTATTTTAGACTTAGGGTTCATAAACCCCCAATTTCCCACTCTCAAATCATGATTTCTAGCATGAAAACTTTTAATAATCCACGACATACTCGTAAAAGGAAAGTTAGAATCTTACCCAATAGATGAATCTTGCAAATCCTCCAAAAACTCTCCTTAAATCAAGCTCCCAAATGCCAAATATGTGAATGAAATGTCTAAACCAAAATGGGATATAAATACTTTTGGCCAGCGATTTTTGCATTCTTGGGACATATTTCAGCATCTGCGATGATCGCATTCACGATCGTTTTCTCGTAGGTGCAAGAATCCCTTAAAATATGCAAGGTCGCAGGTGTGATCCTTTTCTCGCAAAAGCAGGCCTCGCAGGTGCGAGATAATCGGCGCAGATGCGGCTTGGCCCAAATCTTCCCTTCTTCGCACCCGCAGCCCACCACGCGTAGGTGCGACCTTGTAGGTTAGGAACCTTTCTCGCATATGCTAGACGCCAAAATAGAAAATCCAATTTAAATTCAAACTTCGATCCAATAGCCGAAACTCATCCGAGAATTCCCAAACACAAACCAAATATGCAAACCACTCCTAAAATATGCTACGAACTCACTTGCACCCTAGGAGTTTCCAAAACACGTCATCTTGACCTGTAGTTGACCGAGGTCAACTCCAAATCCCTTGAAACTAGATTTTCAATCAAATGACCAAAATAGCCCCGAGTCCCTCGAGAACCTAATCAACTACTCAACCAAATCATAATCGACCTTCCGGACCTAATGGAATCAACAAAAATTCCAAAAAGACTCATTTACCCCCGGTGTTGACTCTGGTCAACCAAACACTTATAAACTTCCAATATTCCCTTTTTCTCATCCAATTCTCATTCGAATACCTCAGAAATCGCGCCACCCATCTCCACAAGTCTGATATACTCTAATTAAGCTAGGGGAATGGTCAACAGGGGTAAAATAGTCAAAATAGTCAATACGACCTAACAGGTCATTATAAGAGGTCAGCGTTATTTTCAAAATCAACACCCTCTTAGTTACAATCGGAACTATCTTGTGATTCTAGTGATGGTACATTGTCAGATTAACAATGGAACAAACATCATTCTACCACATGCTATCAATGATATCAATCTCATCATATCACTCGTACTGCAAACTTTGGGCATCGTACTCCCATTCTGCTTACAAAGTAGTGGTATTCAGACATCGGAGCTACTCATCATATAACACCCTACTTGACAACTACAACATTTAGAAGATGAAATACAAATCTCCTCCCTTTGAGATAGTTTTTGGGGTGTGAGTTAGGCCCTAGGTCCATTTTATTAGGGAGACCAACTTCACGTTGGAAATAGTCATGGTTTAACCATTGCTTATACTCGTTGTGCTATAATCCACATCATCAAGTCCTTTCTTTCTATTCAAAGTTCTGCAAAAGTCAATAATGTCTTTCTAAAGTTTTTTCCCTCTTTCTATGTGGGCTGTACACATCCTGACATATGCAGCGTCTGTGTACCCTGTTAAGCTTCAGTTAATGAATGGAATAATTACATCAAATTAAATTTAACTGAATGCCAAATATACTCAACAATTAATGGAAGTATCAAAACCAAATTAAGTAAATAACACACTGTACTTAAAAGCTAATTATTGAACAACCAAAATAACAAGACACACTGTGGAAGTATTTTGTGCCTTATAGCAAGACTAGTTTTTGACATCATCTTCCCATGCACCATAAATGAACATATATATATTTCTATAATGAATAAAAATATCCTCAAGGTGTAATAATATCTATCAAAAATAAGTGGATCCTAAGGCCAATTGAAGCATTTGCCTTTAACATTGAAGCTTTGTACCCCAAAAAATATCTTCATTTCCCACTATCTGTGCTCCTCAATGTAACTTCTTATTTAGCATATCAAAATAGTCTTTATTGGCATTTTCTCCACCTGCAACGTCTTTGAAATTTTCACCCAAAAAAGGGATTAAAGGTGTTAGTACACTTCTTTAGCCAAATAAAAGTATTTATCAAGCAAGCATGTTATATATAGTACAATATGTTAGATGAGCTAGCACAAGTACTAGGGTTCGTGATGCATGGCTACACATTCACTTCCCCATTGTTATAAACATTAGGTTTAGGTGGGAAATATATTATCGGATATAGTTGTAGTACATATATCAAGTATTTCTCCAATTGATCAAAGTCAGTGGAGATTAAATATAGAAGTCGAGGTAGGTTTACCAATCGGACTCAAACCTTATGTATATGGTTACATATAATATTTGTGTGTGAGAAATAAAATAGCGAGGTTTACATAATAATAATTTTCATTTTCAACCTAGAAATTGTGGCGTACGTATAAATCCTGGATCAGCCACTATGAAAGCATATGCTTGACCTAAATTATAATTACAACAGGTGGGACTACATCTTTTAACAGTGATTAACACTTTTATTAGAACATTTGGGAAAGCAACAGTGAACCCTACTTTTGGAGCATGCGGGCTGTTTAGAATAATCACTTACTTCTGATAGTAACATGATTTTAAAAAAATGAGCGGCATTATCTTGTTAGTAATCTCATGAGTATTAGCAGGGGAACATTGAAAGTCCCGAGTTGAATGGTTAATTCGCTTTGAACCTCTTGCTCCAACCAAAGATTCTTCATTATTACAGTTTTGCTTCTCAGTTTAAGCATTTTGAGAGAAATCTGATTTCCTTTCCTTGTAGTTCAAGAGTATACGTCTATGATATGATGAGCTAGCAATAGCACTACCAATTCCTATATTTCAATACATTGAAGAAAGAATAATATAAATGTTTTCAAACTAATGTAATTGTTATTAATTTGGATTAAGCAAAACAAAACAAAGAAGAAAAGAAAGGAATAACATCCAACCAATGGAATATATATATATATATATATATTGTGTTTGGTACAAGATAAATCATTTCCAAGGAACATGTTTTCCAAAATGATGTTTTTCAAAATAGTTCCCTAGAATGTTTTCGCATGTTTAGTTGGTGAAAGACAAATATTTTCCCAACTTATGTGGCACCTTTCGAATTACCTGAGTCAAGGCGGTTTTTTTTTACCATGATTTATTCTTATGCCTTTTAAATATTTAGAATTGTAAATTATTGTGAGTTATAGTACTTCTTACTTTGTTTTCAAATATATAAATTTTATTTTAAAAAACTTGAAAATTTGATGTCCGAACCATAGTCAAAATTAAAAAATTTGACTCTCGAAATTCGGATTGTGCCACATAAATTGGGACAAAGTGAGTAATACAATAAGGAAATCAGAGTGTTTGGATAAATTATTTATTATTCCCTCCGTCCCAACTTAAGAGGCATTGTTCGCTTCCCAAGAGTCAAGTTGACTAATCCTTAAAGCTAAATTGGTTTATATCAATTCATTATTTAAAAATTAAAATGTAGATATTCAAAAATTATACAAAAAGTACCATAAGCTGCAATTATTCTCATGCCAATAAAGTGTAAAAATATATTTTAAAATGTTGATCAAGGTTTACATAGTTTGAATCTCAAAAAGCAAACAGTGCCACATATATTAGGACAAAGAGGTTACTAAATATTAATAATAATGCCTAAGTGCTAATTAGAGAAAGTGATATGAAAGTAAGAGACAAGATAGTTGTAATGAAATGACTTACGTTCCTATATCATAAGGAAAGTTGTTTTTCTTATTTTGATAGAAAATGATTTTCTTAAAAAATGATATTCATCATATCACTAATAATAAAAAATCATTTACTCGGGAAAATTTGCTTTCCTAGAACGTAATTTTTATCATACTAGCCACACCCATAAAGTAAGTATGTACAGTACCTGTCTTCATTTTAATCTAATTGAGATGGTTTCTCCATGCTGCACCAATATGACAGATAATTCTCTCTTCTGCGCCTTGTGGTTTGTTGAAGGTTGACTCTAAATTGTTTTCAGGAACGTCCGTGGAAAATATTAACAAGACGAGAATGAGTTATGTTGGTTCTTGAAATTAATTAATGTACGTGCTTTTGACAATGTAAAGAGAGCTTTTATTATGATGAATGCTTTTGAACCATTAGGCACACAATCACTACTAAAAAAGGAGTCATCGACGATGGATTATATAAGACAAAATGCGAGTAGAATGATCAGTCATTATGGTTTGTTTGGTATGAAGGAAAATGTATTTCTGGCAAATGTTTTCGTGAAAAATAAGTGGGTTAAAAATAAGTGGGTTTCTTACTTATTTTCTAGTTTACAGTAAATAAGCAAAATATTAACATCCCAAAAGCATTTATATATAATCTAGCAAATTACTATGGAGGTGGAACGGGGTGGGAGTTCAGCTGTGGGGTGGGAGGGGGTGGGGGGTGGGATGGTCAAAGGGTGGCAGTGGGGGTCATTGGATGGATGGTGTTACACCTCACAACTTCGGGTTGTCGTGAGGCGATTGGACTAACGCAAGTTAAGGTGTACATGAATACCCTACAAGTAAGAAAGGATATTTAATAGATCTAATTAAGATTCCAAAGACATTTGAGGCGAGAGAAGAAAGCTCTTCGGGGAAAGTTAAGGTAGAGTCTTGCTTGGGAGAATTTTACATCATTTGAGTTAAGCCTTGCTTAACATCACTTTGAGAAAGATATATAGGGCCCCTTGGATGGTTAACGAAGTTTATATAAGTGCTAAGAAGGTTTTATAAGGATTGGAGGTCAAACGAACCAAAGAGAGCACGATTTTGTGAAACCGAGCAAAATAGGGCAGTGTGTGCCCGCACACTGAGTGTGCTGAGCAGCACACTGTGCGCCAACTCTCCAAAATTGGATCGATCACTGCCCATCACCTACCCAAAGTGATGGGGAGAGTGTGCGCCCGCACACTCAGTGTGCAAGGTCGCATACTCTCCACCAACTTGGTCGGGGGTGAAAATACCACCTTTCTAAATTCCAAACGACCCTAAACTCATTTCTAACTCTTCCTAGTTATTTCTCCACCTCTCTAGACACTTCTAATGAGTTCTTGAAGGTTACATATCACTCCACACCCTTCCATAACCATCTAAAGAGAGAATCAAGTGTAGAGAGGAACACTAGAGTTTGTGGAAGTCAAGATTTCCTTTGGTGTTGAAGTTGGGGTTTTTCTCAAGTGAAGTATCTTTATACAAAGATCATTCCCACATAATCCAAGGTGATTTTTACATCTATTTCATGCTATTAAAAGTATTGAGTAGTTGAAAGACTTAGATTAGAGAAGAATGTAGAATATGAGTTCAAATATGGAAGTAATGATATTTTGAGTAGTAAATTAATTTGAGTCATGATTCTTAGTATGAGATGAGTATAATATCATTATGAATGATGCTAGTGATCTTTGAGGAAGTATTATGTGAAGAGCGAATATCGTGTTGTATTGTACTCACGGATTATGGATGGTTTGAGAAGTGAACAATATTTAACTTGAGGAATCTATTGATTATGATATTATGAGTGTCACTATTGATGTCTGGGAGTTGTTATATTATATGGAGAAATTTGTCGAAACAAAGGAAATGCTACCCAATTTTTGTTAGCCTTTTAGTCGCTTTAGCTTAGCTTAGCCATGTTCCCAATGGCCTAACCATGGTGCGGATTCTCTTGAATGTAGAATTGTGAGCTCGGAAGGAGAACGTTTGGCCATTAAGAGTACACAAAGGTATGTAAGGATAGTCCCTTTATTTCTTTAAGCCATGACTCTTATATTACTACCTTCCATATATTCCATGACCTTCTTACATTCCAAATTGAAAGTTCATAATTCTTAAAAGCCAGAGATAAGATACGATCTATGATAAGCATGATGATGATGATTCCATTTCCAAAGATTCCAAAGCTTATGAAACGATGTTGTCAAGAACTTGATAATCTTATTTTATGATTTCATGGATGTTATCCTTTATTGTAGTCTCACCTCACGGTATTAGCTTCTTCAAGGTGAGACATAGCGATGATGATTATTCCATAATGTAATCGGAGGTTCCCGACCTTACGTCACTCTGATAGAGTTATAGCTTTCACTTGGGCTCTTATGCATGCTATGTATAGTATATGATGTATATGGATATCTTAGTATGTATACATGGGATATGGGAAAAAGGTCCAGGCATTATATACACAATACCACCTGATCAGTTGGCATACCAGATATCGTCCCGGACGCGGGATGCCCGGACGCGGGATGCCCGGACGCGGGATATATGAATAAATGGATGGCTGCACGTTCCGCAGCAATATATGATACATGATCGGATGGATCTGGCTGTACGTTTCGCAACATTAATTATTTTCATATATATATATATATGAATGTATGTATGGAAGAAAGTTAACATGCATGATACCTGCCTTTAGTGTCACGACCCAACCTAGGGCCATGACGAGTGACCGAGCTTGACCTGCCTGATAACCCAACTTATGTTACCTGTACTCAAACATGGCATTCAATAGGGTCTATTTAACTAAGTTTGAAAGATGTAAATAGAATACCAAAGTCCATCTGTAACTCAAAAAATACTTATATATATGTGACATATCACAAGGCAAGCAACGAGGTTGCCGATATCGCACAACAAAATAAAGGCGCAAGGCCAAACAGTACCAGCAACACCCACGCGCTGTCCATGGACTACTAGAGAGTATGACCGTACATAAGTGACGGGACAGGGCCCCGTCGTACCCATAATGTATACAAACAAATGTATACCGAATCAGGAACAGTCTCCGAAGCAAGTGGGAGTCAGTCGACTCTCAATGTTGACTCTCTAGGTGGCTGGATCGTCTAACCGCATCCCTGAACCTGCGAGCATGAAATGCAGCCCCCGAAGAAAGGGGGTCAGTACGAAATATGTACTGAATATGTAAGGCAATACTGAATCATAAAATAAGGAAAGCGTAACAGTAAGCAAGTTTAGAAATCAACCTGGGAGTAACCTAGAACAGCACTTTGAACCAGGTCATATGGTCCCTTACACAATTCTATCATACAAAATACAAATATAGAATATCCTACTCATAGCTGCTTCCGGCTAATAACCCAATAGTCCCTTTGGACGGCCCTTCTGGCGTAGTCATGATGGCCCCTTCGGGCAGTCGCTTCCGGCTTAGCTAGGGTGGCCCATTTGGGCAGCCACTTCCGGCTTAACAACATCATAATCCAGCTAATCAGGTGGAACAATAAGAATACATATGATATGCAGTATGAATATGTAATGAAGTTACAAAACGTTGCACCCCTTTCAGAGTGGTTTTGATTACAACTCCCTTTGGAGAGATTTTGAGAATAAATTTTAGATTTTCCTTCATTTACCATTTGCTTTATAGTGAACATGTAAGTATAATGTATCGCAGAAGCTTCCTTCGAATTATCAACAAGAGTATAGCATGAACGAAACAAGACTTTGGATATCGACTTCTAATACAACTAAGAATAGAGTACTTATGTTTTACGTTCTTTCGGAGTCATATAAAAATGAATCATGCTAAAGTATGAAAGAAGGGTTAGCCTTATATACCTTATTTACGCCTCAAGCTAATCCTTGAGGACCTTCCCCAGCTTAGTCAACTAGAATACAATCAACAATATAGGGATTAAGACTAGGCCAATAAGATTATTCTAACCAATCATTTATTCTTTCACCTAACGGGATTTGGACAGCATCTCCTCTATAATCCTACCAACCCAACAATTCCAAATTAAGCTAATAACCAACAACAACAACAAAAAATCTAACAATTTACAACAATAATATAACTAAACTCATCTTACAATTCCATCCAAAACAGCCCCTAAACCACAACGCCTTAATATTCGGTATACGATAATTATAACTATATTTCTAACACTTTAATCCGTTAAATCTCTACGTAATCATCTCAATAACAATGATGAGAAGATAATACATACCTTACCAGCAGCTCAACCATGAAAATATCATCCCCCAAGCTCAATATTTAGCTTAAAACGACGATGACAACTCGTACTACACTTTATCCTTCACGAGCCTCGGGATTCGGGACCTCAAACTTAATCGAACCCTTGCTTTATCTCTCTAACTCTCCTCACTCTCTCTCTAAAATGTTCTGGATCTTTTTGGTATGAAATGAGGAAGATAAGGGTGAAAATTTTCCTTAAATAGCAAGGGAAGTGGGCCTGACCCAACTTGAAGTCGGGTTGGGCCGAGCCCACTGCCCAGTTTGACCTTTCCTCCTTAAAATGTCCATAACTTTTTATACCTATGTCGCATGAAGACCCACAATCTATGGTTAGAAAGGTATTTCAATTATCTAAAACTTTCATATTTTGTGTTTTCTCATAATCTAAACGTATAATGGCGTGCTAGCCTCGTAAATATAGATCACCCGAAAACGTATCCTTAAATCATCCTTTTGGAGTGCTTATGCTTATATTTGGCTTAAGTGTCCTTCTTAAGTATTGCTAAACTTCCCATGTACTATTCATATAACTTGTCATATGCCCTTCATAAAATCCCAACATGTGGGCCCCATCGTAACTTAAGGTTACGAGGGCTATTTATCAAGTAACGTATTAACCAACTTACATCATATGGCCTCCAATGTCATCTATATGTTATTCTTATACATATATAATAGAATTTTCATCCCTAATCCTTGTATATCTTTACTCTCTCCTGAGCCCATACTAAGTCGTCTGCAGCCTCGGTAACGCGAAATTTTCCCGGGGTGTAGCATCCTTCCCCCCTTAGGAACATTCGTCCTCGAATGTTGGAAATATGTAACTTATAGAAGTTTTATGGAAAGTTAACCAATAGAGTAAAGCATGATGGTACTATTTAAGGTCAAATTAATCGTATCTAATACCGCCAATAGCATGTTATAATAACTAAAATGTTACATATCAAGGGTAGTCTTCTAATCGTTTACCCTAGTTCCGATTTATAGCTATGGACTTGCTATGTTTTGGGCACTTCCCCCCTTAAGGTTTCAACTAAGTTTTTTTTCTCGATTTACCCCATTAACTCCTATGCTTGCATTCTAACTTATGTTGTAATACATCATGTCATAATGGTAAGGGATAGTTCGTATATAGTTTAAATCTATCTATAAATAATCTGAAGAAGGGTATACCTGATGGTGCATCCTGCGTGTCTCTGGACCCGGTCTCCCACCGAGAGCATAGATATGATGTGGCCCAGTACTGGAGCTAGATGCTCCACCTATGCCCCTACCTCGGCTGGAAGAAGTCTGGGGTCCTATCTCTAGGGCTCTCAGTGAGGGTGACGATGCTGCTACCGAATTCTCAGGAATAATACTACCCACTCTCTGTGGACAATCTCTAGCATAGTGACCCGGATCACCATAAGTATAGCATACACCCTGATGACACCGTCCTACATGATGTTTTCCACAAGTCGCACATCGAGGAGGAGGCATCACCTCCTGCCCTGACCCCACCTGCTACTGAGAACCCGATGCGTAAGAACTCTGTCTCTGCCTAAGGGAAGTCTCCGCCGTGATATCCTCGAAAGCTGAGAGGTACACTATGCGGGGTACGGTCTCGCTGGTGGAACCTCTATGCGACCCTCGACCTAGCCCTCTTGGGGGCCGACTACTACTCGCTCCGAGCCTCTTCGCGGCGCTACGATCTCTCGACCCCACGAGCATAAGCACTTTGAATACGAGCTATATCTATACCTCGGGTTTGCATCGCTTCTTGCCCACACAAGCCTCCTACAACCCTGGCTCTAATCTCATCACGTATCAGTGAACTTTATCTTCCATTTCCTGCACAATAGAAGGGGCATATCTGGCTAAAGAATCAAACTCCACACTATACTCTCTAACAGACATACTACCCTGCTGCAGGCTAAGGAACCTATCAACCCTTGCCCGCCTCAACTCGGGTGGCATATAATGGCGCAAGAAGGCATCTGAGAATTCCTGCCAAGTCGGCGGAAGAGCATCCCTACCCCTCGATAATCTCCATGACTGAAACTAATTAATCGCTATACCCTGCAATCTATAAGCAGCTAACTCGACGGATTACGTAGTGAAGCCTTCATCGCATCTAAAGTACGCTGCATACTATCTATGAACTCACGAGGATCGACATTAGGGTCCGTGCCCTTAAACTGCGGGGGATGTAATGTAAGAAAATCTCGGGCCTTGGCAGCAGCGACCCTGTCGCATACTCGCGGACCCCCTATCACGTCGCCCGACACAGGTAGTAAGTATACGAGTCAACAAACGGATAGCATCTCTCATCTCTCTCATCTCCCGACCACGAGCATCCGACTAAGGGCCCCCGGAGGTACGGTACTAGTCGGAGTTGGGGTGGGCCGGACTGGTGCCCTACCGAGCTCTCGGAGGAGGGGGAAGTAGGAGAACTTTGGGACCGAATGTGTATCCCGGTGAGTGCGAGCTGCGGTGGACTTGGGGGCTTAGCTAGGCCGCCTCACCCTCAATCGATTTGCCCACGGGTTTCGTCGTCACTTTACTCTTCCTAGCCATCGCTGAAATCATGCAAGATTATTAGATTAAGGACTTCACTTATGACACAGCTCTATTCGCACGGTCTATAACATGAAAGAAGGAATGACACCCTATTAATGTCTCATAGCCTCCTGTTGATAGATGTGGTGCATAACACACCGATAAACAAGACTCTACTAGATACCGTCTGCGGACATGCCGAGGACTGAACTGCATGATACCTGCCTTTAGTGTCATGACCCAACCTAGGGCCATGACGAGTGACCGAGTTTGACCTGCCCGATAACCAAACTTATGTTACCTGTACTCAAACATGGCATTCAATAGGGTCTATTTAACTAAGTTTGAAAGCTGTAAATAGAATACCAAAGTCCATCTGTAACTCAAAACATACTTATATATATGTGACATATCACAAGGCAAGCCAACGAGGCTGCCTATACTTCTGTACAACAAAACAAAGGCCGGCATGGCCAAACAGTACCCATGACACCTACGCTGTCCGCAGACTACTAGAAGAGTATGACCGTACAAAAGTGACGGGACAGGGCCCCGTCGTACCCATAATATATACAAAAAAAAGTATACCAAAACAGGAACAGTCTCCGAAGCAAGTGGAGCTAGCTGACTCTCAATGTTGACTCTTCCCAGGTGGCTGGATCGTCTAACCGCATCCCTGAACCTGAGGGCATGAAATGTAGCCCCCGAAGAAAGGGGGGTCAGTACGGAATATGTACTGAATATGCAAGGCAATCTTTGAATCATCAAACAAGGAAAGCGTACTAGTAAGCAAGTTTAGAAAGCAACCTGGGAGTAACCTGGAACAACACTTTGAACCATGTCATATGGTCCGTTACACAATTCTATCATACACAATATAAATATAGAATATCCTACTCGTAGCCGCTTCCGGCTAATAACACAATAGTCCCTTCGGATGGCCGCTTCCGGCGTAGTCATGATGGCCCCTTCGGGCAGTCGCTTCCGGCTTAGCTAGGGTGGCCCCTTCGGGCAGCTGCTTCCGGCTTAGCTAGTGTGGCCCCTTCGGGTAGCGGCTTCCGGCTTAGCTAGGGTGGTCGCTTAGGGCAGTCACTTCCGTCTTAACAATATCATAATCCAGCTGATCAGGTGGAACAATAAGAATACATATGATATGCAGTATGAATATGTAATGAAGTTACAAAATGTTGCACCCCTTTCAGAGTGGTTTTGATTGCAACTCTTGTTGGAGAGATTTTGAGAATAAGTTTTAGAGTTTCCTTCATTTACCATTTACTTTGTACTGAACATGTAAGTATAATGTATCACAGAAGCTTCCTTCAAGTTATCAACAAAAGTATAGCATGAACGAAACAAGACATTGGATATCGACTTCTAATCCAACTAAGAATAGAGTACTCATGTTTTACGTTCTTTAGGAGTCATATAAAAAGGAAGCATGCCAAAGTATGAAAGAAGGGTTAACCTTACATACCTTATTTACGCCTCAAGCTAATCCTGGAGTCCTTCCTGAGCTTAGTCAACTAGAATACAATCAACAATATAGGAATTAAGACTAGGCCAACAAGATTATTCTAAATAATCATTTATTCTTTTGCCTAACGGGACTTGGACAGCATCTCCTCTATAATCCTACCAACCCAACAATTCCAAATTAAGCTAGTAACCAACAACAACAACAAATCTAACAATTTACAAAAATAATATAACTAAACTCATCTTACAATTCCATCCAAAACAGCCCCTAAACCACAACGCCTTAATATTCGGTATACGATAATTATAAAAATATTTCTAACACTTTAATCCGTTAAATCTCTACGTAATCATCTCAATAACAAAGATGGGAAGATAATACATACCTTAGCAGCAGCTCAACCACGAAAAATATCATCCCCCAAGCTCAATATTTATCTTAAAATGACAACGACAACTCGTACTACAATCTATTCTTCACGAGCCTCGGGATTCAGGGCCTCGAGCTTGATCGAACCCTTGCTTTATCTCTCTAACTCTCCTCACTCTCTCTCTAAAATGTTTTGGATATTTTTGGTATGAAATGAGGAAGATAAGTGTTAGAACCCGTATTTTTGTACATTGGAACAATCCGGATTTAATTATGATAAATTAAAGACAAAACTATTTCGGGATACAAAGTCGGGATTTTTGACCTTCGATTTTATTTTGAGATATAAGTTGTGCATGAATTTATTGGTATGGAACAATTAGGAAAATTTGGGACCAAAAGTGATAAAAATTGGAAGATGAAAATCATCCACAATTCCATGTTGGCCGTGTATAGTGGGAGAGGGACCCCACACAAATTTGTGTCATCTTTTAAGTGATCCAACTCATTAATGTGGGCCAAGGTAATTGTACACTCCATTTAAGGGATAAAATATGACCACTTAGTCTTCCATTCATTCACCACACACTTAACACTTTGAAAAAAAAAAAAGTTGAAGACACCCTCCATTGAAGCTCTCGGCCAGCAGCTCCAAATATCAACCCCCATTTCTTGTCCTTCTAAAATTATTCCATTGATGTAAACCCATTATTTTGAGGTCCCTAAGTAGCGTGGAAGCATCGTTGGAGCGATCAACCTATTATTTTTCATCTTTTGAAAACCCTAGGCTATTGGAAGTTGAAGAGAAAAAGGTAAGATTTGATCTTGTTTTTGTGTTATGAAGGTTATATTCATGTTGTAGTATCTTATAATGGAGGAAAATCATGAAATATGGAATGTTGGAGATGAGTTGGGTTTGTGGTGCTTGAGTCGTGTGGTGTGTGTGTGTGTGGTGTGATATTGAATTGATGAATTAAGGCTTAGTTAGTTTATTATGATCATTGTAAGGTGAAGAATAATTGGGAATCATCCATATATGTGTATGTATAGTGTTGATTGAAATGGGTCACATTATATGACAATGAACGAATGAATGTCGCTTAATGTTTTAGTCGTCGTCGCTATGAATTCTAGGTTGGAAATGAATGGTTATTGACTCAAAATGATGTTGTTAATGTTGCGGACTGTTTTTGGAGGTTATTGTATGTTTAATGTAATTGGTATATTGATGAGATAGCATTGTTAAATGTAAATTGTGGATACAAACCATGATTTGGAAATGAAGAAAAAGTTAGAGAAATTTGTCTCGGTTAGGGGCTGCTTCGGGTAGCTTGGAAAAATTTATGGATTGTTGGAAATGTTGTATGAATTGCTTAGAATGTCTTGAAATGTTGTTGGTATGGTATCGGGTTAGTATGTGAACATATAAGCGTCGATTTTGGCTTGAAGGTAAGTCGTCGAATTGAATTTATGAAAGTTGATAAATGATGGCAAAGAGAGCTATTATTGTTGTATTACCTTTCGGATTAATTATTAATGTTGTTAGGTTGGTTGTTGTTGTTGTTGTTGATTGATATGGCCGAGTTAAATTCTCGGGGTAGCTTTATTCACGGGGGAAATCTTTGCCTAGAATTTACGTAGAATTAAGGGAGAAATTGGAATTTAATGCCCAAAAAGTCTTTAGCTAATGTTTGGCATTTTATGACTTATTTTTAGATCGTGGGCAGCCCGAATCATAGTTTGGACTTAGCTTGAGTTGGATCATATTGGAGAGCGTTTGAGGTATGTAAAGTAACCTTTCTTTTTGGCATGCCTTAGTTAAAGTAGGCTATGATACGAGCCTCTAGGAAACTCTATTCTCGCAATCCGAGCTTGTCTATGATTCGCATGTGTCTCCTTGGTATTCTTGTGCTCATATGCCATAACATTGATCCTTATATCCTTGGAATTCATAATTTGTAAAGATTTCATGAAAGCTGATTTTTGGTTTTAAAGCTTATTCTTTAGCGATTCCAAAAGTTCAAACGCCCATAACTTTCTCAGAAAAGCTCGGATTGCTTTGAAACTTTCGTAGGAGTTTGTATGATATAGAATGAGTATGTTTTTCATAGGCGGGCTCAGTACGGGTCTATACTCGTCCGTGGATGCCGCGACGCCCTTTTATGTGAATTCGATAACTTTGAAGCAAAAAGTAATAATTATTATTCCGATTTCGAATATGACTGTTTTATTTATCTCTTGGATTTATGATAACGATTTTATGCATATGATTACTCACTACTCCGCTCGTGCCTACTATGATATCGTTCGCCGGTTCCCGGGCCGGTTCTGTTGTCGTGCGCATTATGATGTATTCGGTGTTATGCTTGTGTTCATGGTTCACCCAGTTCCTCGCTCGAGGGGCGGGTTCCACTTATATTTGGTGTGATGCGTTGTGTATGGCGATATGCGGGTATGATATGTGACGGAGATTCGGAGATTTGAAACCTTCCGGTGTTATCTTGTGTTATGGCGCCATCGACGGGGGGCGACCATATTTCCTGTGCCCTATGCATGACTTATATTTTGAAGTAACATTTTGATATTTTGGAAATGCATTTACTTTCTGTACCTCTATTTCGATTTGATCTCAGATTGTACATTACATTTCCTGCTTTGCATACTCAGTACATATTTCGTAGACCCCTTTCTTCGTGGGGTCGCGTTTCATGCCGCGGTACGTACGCGCGATTTGGTGATCCACCGGTTTAGGACACCTTGTTCGTTATTTGGAGTGCTTTCCTCATTTAGGAGC
This sequence comes from Lycium ferocissimum, assembly GCF_029784015.1. Lineage (NCBI taxonomy): Eukaryota > Viridiplantae > Streptophyta > Magnoliopsida > Solanales > Solanaceae > Lycium > Lycium ferocissimum. The sequence continues at coordinate 5,814,152 of NC_081345.1, read as the reverse complement.
TTTTATTTTTGGTATATATTCGTGCATTGCATTGTATATATTTGTTCATGGGTACGGCGGGGCCCTGTCCCGTCATATGATTCTGTCTGTCTGTTTAGAGGTCTGTGGACATGTTTGTGGGTTAGGGCCATTCTGTACAGATGCGTGTGTATATGTTGTGTTTGGGCGATCCGTTCGCGCGCGCGGTCGGTCCGCATATGTATATATGTTGTGTTGTTGGCCTGTGTGGCCTTTGTTGGTATTTTACGTACGCGGGGGTTATTTTGGATAGTCCGAAAAACAAAGGAAACTCTGTAGAAATTTTACGAAAATTATCTAAATTTGGAATACGGCTTGTAAACTGTCATTATATACTTGGGCGTGTTTGATATAATTTGTGATAGCGTTTGATAGGTGTGTTTGGGTGCCCAGATCGGGCACTAGTCACGGCCTACGGGATTGGGTCGTGACAATAAGGGTGAAAATTTTCCTTAAATAGCAAGAGAAGTGGGCCTGACCCGACTTGAAGTCGGGTTGGGCCGAGCCCACTGCCCAGTTTGACCTTTCCTCCTTAAAACGTCCATAACTTTTTATCCCTATGTCGCATGAAGACCCACAACCTATGGTTAGAAAGGTATTTCAATTATCTAAAACTTTCATACCATGTGTTTTCTCAAATTCTAAACGTATAATGGCGTGCTGGCCTCGTAAATGTAGATCACCCGAAAACGTATCCTTAAATCATCCTTTTGGAGTGCTTATGCTCATATTTGGCTTAAGTGTCCTTCTTAAGAATTGCTAAACTTTGCATTTACTATTCATATAACTTGTCATATACCCTTCATAAAATTTCGACATGTGGGCCCCACCTTAACTTACGGTTACGAGGGCTATTTATCAAGTAACGTATTAACCAACTTACATCATATGGCCTCCAATGTCATCTATATGCTATTCTTATACATATATAACAGAATCTTCATCGCTAATCCTTTTATATCTTTATTCTCCCCTGAGCCCATACTAAGTCATCTGCAGTCTCGGTAACGCGAATTTTTTTTCGGGGTGTAACATTTAGAGGCTAGCAGCACAGGTTACCTTTTTCCCCACATTTCGTTACTTCTTTATGATGTTATTATTCATTCCTTACATACTCAGTACATTGTTCGTACTGATGTCCTTTTTCTTTTATGAACGCTGTGTTCATGCCCACAGGTAGACAGGGAGACGGCCCAGACGCTTAGGAGATTACTCAGCAGACTTGCAGGAGCACTCCACTACTCCGGAGTTGCCGCATATTGGTATATTCTTTTGTGTACATTTTTGGGGCACAGAGGAGTCCTGTTCCGTCCTTATGATTTCAGTACTCCAGTTAGAGGCTCCTAGATACTTATGCGTGGGTAATAGATGTTATGTGACCTCTTCATTGTATATTCTGTACATAATTTTTGTAGCCTTGTGGGCTTATGCATATACATATTTTGGGAGATATTTGGAGATTGTTTCATAATGAGTCTTGTGTTGAAAGTGATGTATGTCTAGGTTGAGTATGATAGATAGCATGATGAATGGTGCTCGGCAGTCAGCTCCGGGTACCCATCATGGCCCTCTAGTTGGGTCATGATAAATGTGGTATCAGAGCAGTTCCATCTTAGGGTGTGTCTACGAGCCGTGTCCAGTAGAGTCTTGTTTATGGGTGTGAAGTGCGCTACACTTATAAATAAGAGGCTGCGGGCCATTTAGGAATAATGACCGTCTTTCTTCCTCATAGATCGTGCGATAGAGCTACAATGTATGATTCCTCTCTCTCTCTAATGGTGCGCTATGATTTCAGCTATGTCGGTGAAGAAGAAAGCGACAGCTGCCCAGAAGGGCAAGATAGCTATAGGAAGGCGGAATGTACGAGAGTCCCCGGTACATATAGATGAGGGTGAGTCATATGATAACGCTCCGTCTCATACCTCCCACACCCCACTAATTTCAGAGGAGCATGAAGGGGCCTCAGCTCCAACTCCAATGCCTCCAGTTCCTCCACCGGGTGCTTCGGATCGACGGATGACCGAGGCTATTCGATTGTTGACACGGTTTGTTGCGCCTGTGCTCGCCGACGAGTGCGGGTCCCAGTGATAGAGAAACTAGTGCCAGAGCCTGTGATTTTATGAGTTTGAACCCGCCAGAATTTTTCGGGTCAAAGCGGATGAAGACTCGCAGGGTTTTATAGACGAGTTGTTGAGGACACTGAGGATTATATATGCTTCAGATACAGAGTTAGTAGAATTGGCGTCCTATAGATTGCGGGACGTAGCCGTTCTTTGGTATAATAACTGTGTTTCTTCAAGAGGGAAAAATGCACCTCTCCTGGTTTGGCAGGAGTTTGTAGACGCTTTTATTCGCCATTATTTTCCACCCGAAGTCCGTCAAGCTCGAGCTGATAGGTTTCTAAATCTAAAGCAAAGGAATATGAGTGCTCGGGAGTATAGTCTTTGTTTCAATTCATTGGCCCGGTATGCCCCGACCATGGTAGCTGACATGGGAGACCAAGTGCATCGATTGTGAGTGGCTTAGGGCCACATTTGATCAAGGATTGTTTGACAGCTTCACTACAGGAGGGGATGGACATCTCCCGTATTCAGGCCCACACCTAAAATTTAGAAGAGCAACAGCAGCTGCAAAGGGGTGAGCGTGACATGGATAGAGGGCAGAGCAAGAGGGCCAGATCTGTCGGTGCTAGTAGTGAGTATAGAGGGTGTCAGCGGCAATAGTATTCCAGATATTCGGGCCAGTCCACGACTAGTGCACCTCCTCGGTTTGCGGACAGGAAATTTGATCGCCCTATTTATTTCGGACCGAGTCAGAGCTCGAGAGTTCCATGTTTTCAGCACCGAGGTAATTCCAGCTAGATAAGACTACCCTTACCATATTGTACTCAGTATGGCAGGCCACATTCCAAACAGTGCCGTGTAGGTTCAGGTGCTTGTTACACCTGCGGTCGGATTGGTCACATGATGCGTGATTGTCCGTTAAGGAATGATAGAGATAGGGCTCAGCCCTCAGGATCAGTAACAGGTTCTTCTTCGTCCGTGCGCCCTATAGGGCAGACTCCCTAGCATCTAGCTCAAGTGTCCCTCCGCCCCGTGTCTATGCACTAGCGGGGCGACAGGATCTTGAGTCCTCCCCAGACGTGCTTACAGGTACATTATCAGTATTCTCTCATGATGTTTATGCATTGATTGATCCGAGGTCTACCTTGTTGTATATTACCCCTTATATTGCTGATCATATTGGGGTGAAACCCGAGCCAATCAAACCCTTTGAGGTGTCTACTCCTGTCGGTGATCCAGTGATAGCTAGACAAGTATATAGAAACTGTGAGGTTGTGATTGGTGGTCATCATACTATAGCTGAATTGATCGAGTTAAGGATGTTAGACTTTGATGTTATTATGGGCATGGATTGATTGGCATCCTGTTATGCCAATGTTGATTGTAGAACAAAAGTGGTTCGATTTCAATTTTCGGGAGAACCAGTGCTTGAATGGGAAGGTAATATAGCATCGCCGAGAGGTAGGTTTATTTTCTATCTCAAAGCGAGGAAGATGATTACTAAAGGATATATTTATCATTTAGTTCGGGTTCATGACACCAAAGCAAAGCCACCAACTCTTCAATCGGTTCCAGTAGTAAATGAATTTCCAAATGTATTTCCAGATGAGCTCCCAGGTCTTCCACCAGAACGGGAGATTGATTTTGCTATTGATGTGTTGCCGGATACAAAGCCTATATCCATTCCTCCTTACAGAATGGCTCCTGTAGAATTGAAAGAGCTGAAAGCACAATTGAAGGATTTGCTTGAGAAGGAATTTATTAGACCCACCCAGTTCATCGCCATAGGGAGTACCTATATTGTTCGTGAAAAAGAAAGATGGTTTCTTGAGAATGTGTATTGATTATAGGCAATTGAACAAGGTGACGAAAAAGAATAAGTATCCACCTCTGAGAATCAATGATTTTTTTGATCAATTGCAGGATGCTAAGTGGTTTTCAAAGATAGATCTGAGGTCAGGATATCATCAAGTGAGATTTAGAGAAAAAGACATTCCGAAGATGGCTTTCAGGACCAGATTTGGTCATTACGAATTTCGGGTAATGTCATTTGGGTTGACTAACGCTCCGGCGTGTTCATGAATCTGATGAATAATGTGTTCAGGCCTTTCTTAGATCTATTTGTGATTGTGTTCATCGATGACATTCTAGTGTATTCTTGATCAAAGGCAGAGCATGCAGATCATTTACGTACAGTACTTAGAACTCTTTGGACTCGAGAAATGTATGCTAAATTTTCACAATGTGAGTTCTGGTTAAATTCTGTAACTTTTCTAGGCCATGTAATCTCAGCCGACGGCATCTGAGTGATAATCAGAAAATTGAGGTCGTAAAGACTTGGCCAAGGCCTACAATGCCTACAGAAGTTCGTAGCTTTTTGGGATTAGCGGGCTATTACAGAAGATTTGTGGAAGGATTTTCTTCTATTTCGACACCCTTAACGAAACTAACTCAGAAATCAACAATATTTTAATGGATCGATGCTTGTGAGCGCAGTTTCTAGGAATTGAAAGAAAGATTGACTTCAACCCCAATTTTGAGACTCCCAAAAGGATCAGAAGGCTATGTTATTTATTGTGATGCCTCCGGTGTTAGGTTGGGTTGTGTATTGTTGAAGCACGGTAAGCTTATTGCCTATGCTTCCAGGCAGTTATGAAAACATGAGAAGGATTATCCGACCCATGACCTTGAATTAGCTGCGGTCATTCATGCATTAAAGATGTGGAGACACTATCTGTACGACGTTTATGTTGATATCTATACAGACCACAAGAGTCTTCAATATATTTTCAAGCAAAAGGAGTTGAATCTTCAGCAAAGGCGATGGCTGGAGTTATTGAAAGATTATGATGTGAGTATACTATATCATCCGGTAAAAGCAAATGTGGTGGCCGATAATCTTAGCCACAAATTCATGGGCAGTTTATGTGGCATTCAACTGGAGAAGAAAGAATTAGTCCGTGAGCTCCATCAGCTAGCTAGCATAGGAGTTCGTTTAATCGATTCAAGCAATGCAGGAGTTGATATTCACAACCCAGCCGTTTTATCCATAGAAATGGAAGTGAAAAAGCGCTAGTATGAAGATCCCAAGTTAAGTTATTACAGAGATACACTCCCCCAAAAGGAAAAGTCACCATTTGAGATTTCTGCAGATAGGATTCTTAGGTATCGAGGCAGGCTATGTGTTCCGGATGTTATGGGATTACGCCACCAGATTCTGGAAGAAGCTCATTACTCCAGTTATTCTGTTCACCCAGGAGCGACAAAGATGTACCATGACCTCAAATCAATGTATTGGTAGGACGGGATGAAGAAAGATATAGCAGAGTTTGTAGCTCAATGCCCAAATTGTCAACAAGTGAAAATTGAACATCAAAAGCCAGGAGGATTGTTACAAGCTATGGAAATTCCAACCTAGAAATGGGAAGTGATCAATATGGATTTTATTGTAGGCTTACCTCGTTCTCGGCGTAGGTATGACTCCATATGGGTAATTATTGATAGACTTATGAAGTCAGCTCATTTTCTTCCAGTCAGGACTACATACTCAGCAGAAAATTACGCAAAGTTATATCTTCAAGAGATAGTGCGACTTCATGGTGTCCCAGTATCTATTATCATAGATAGAGGAGCACAATTTACTGCTAAATTTTGGAAGTCCTTTCAAGAAGGTTTGGGAACTCAAGTGAGACTCAGCACAGCATTTCATCCACAGACCGATGGACAAGCTGAACGCACTATTCAAACCTTGGAAGTTATGTTGCGGGCATGTGTATTGTATTTTGGAGGCAATTGGGATGATCATTTGCCACTTATTGAATTTGCCTATAATAACAGTTATCATTCCAGCATCCAGATTGCTCCGTATGAAGCTCTGTATGGAAGGAAGTGTAGATAGCCAATTGGATGGTTTAAAGTCGGAGAGACACAACTGATAGGTCTAGAACTGATTCAGCAAGCGGAAGAAAAGATCAAGCTTATTCGAGACCGATTGTTGACAGCTAAAAATCTTATGCAGATAATCGTCGACGAAACTTGGAATTCCAAGTTAATGATTGGGTATTCCTAAAAGTGTCGCCAATGAAAGGTGTAATGAGATTTGGCAAGAAGGGCAAGCTTAGTCCCCGGTATATTGGGCCGTATAAGATTGTGCACAAGGTGGGCCAAGTGGCTTATAAATTAATTTGCCTCCAGCACTTGGATCAGTCCATCCAGTTTTTCATGTGTCAATGCTCCGCAAGAGTGTTGGAGATCCCTCCAGAATCGTGCATGTAAATTATGTTCAAGTCACCGAGAAGTTGGCTTATGAAGAGGTACCTATTGCTATACTGGATAGGAAAGTGCAGAAACTCAGAAACAAAGAGATAGCCTCAGTCAAGGTCTTATGGAGGAGCAACAACAAGGACGAAATGACTTGGGAGGTAGAAGATGTTATGAAGTCCAGATATCCGTAATTGTTTCTACTCCCAGAAGGGATTCAAGATGAAACGTCATTGTCTTAAGGCATGTGATACTTTCTTTGACAATTTTGGTCGTGTGTGGCCATGTTTTCTTATTACTGTTGTGGTAGCCCTGTGAGGCGATGTTATTTTGTGTTGTTGTGATAGGATGGTAGTACCACATTACAGGGGAAGCATTGGCAAAATTTTTGTAAAATCCCCAAGGACATAACATTCGAGGACGAATGTTCTTAAGGTGGGGGAGAATGTTACAACTCGAAAATTGGGTTGTCGTGAGGCGATTGGACTAACGCAAGTTAAGGTTTACATGAATATCCTACAAGTAAGAATGCATATTTAATAGATCTAAATAAGATTCCAAAGACATTTGAGGCGAGAGAAGAAAACTCGTCAGGGAAAGTTAAGGTAGAGTCTTGCTTGGGAGAATTTTACATCATCTTGCTTGACATCACTTTGAGGAAGAGATATAAGTCCCCTTGGATGGTTAAAGAAGTATTATATAAGTGCTAAGAAGGTTTTATAAGGATTGGAGGTCAAACAAATCAAAGAGAGCACGATTTCGCGAAACCGGGCAAAATAGGACAGTGTGCACCCGCACACTGAGTGTGCTGAGCCGCACACTATGTGCCAACTCTCCAAAATTGGAGCACTCACTGCCCATCACCTCCCCTGAGTGATGGGGAGAGTGTGCGCCCGCACACTCAGTGTGCAAGGTCGCATACTCTCCACCAACTTGGTCGGGGGGCGAAAATGCCACCTTTTTAAATTCCAAACGACCCTAAACTCATTTCTAACTCTTCCTACTTATTTATCCACCTCTCTAGACACTTCTAAGGAGTTATTGAAGGTTCCATATCACTCCACACCCTCCCATAACCATCTAAAGAGAGAATCAAGTGTAGAGAGGATCACTAGAGTTTGTGAAAGTCAAGATTTCCTTTGGTGTTGAAGTTAGGGTTTTTCTCAAGTGAAGTATCTTTATCCAAAGATCATTCCCACATAATCCAATGTGAGTTTTACATCTATTTCATGCTATTAAAAGTATTGAGTGGTTGAAAGACTTGGATTAGAGAAGAATGTAGAATATGAGTTCAAATATGGAAGTAATGGTATTTTGAGTAGTAAATTAATTTGAGTCATGATTCTTAGTATGAGATGAGTATAATATCATTATGAATGGTGCTAGTGATGTTGAGGAAGTATTATGTGAAGAGCGAATATCGTGTTGTATTGTACTCATAGTTATGGATGGTTTGAGAAGTGAACAATATTTAACTTGAGGAATCTATTGATTATGATATTATGAGTGTCGCAATTGATGTTCGGGAGTTGTTATATTATATGGATATCACGACCCGGGCTACTGGCCATGACGGGTATCTGGGGCTAACCACCGAACACCACACATCCTGCTACTCATCTGCTCTCATTCATATCTTATGCTCATAACCATGGTAAACTATTAACATTTGAAACATATTTACTTTTATAAACATAAGCCCCTTCGGCTACCAAAATAATATATACATACATAAAGATTATGGCACCATACTACCCACACTGCGTATCTACGAGCCTCTACTAGAGTACTAGACATATGGACGGGACAGGACCCCGTCGTGCCCACAATATATGTACACAAAATACTGCCTCAAAATAGCACCTCCGGAATAAGAGAGGGCTCCGATATATCAGTTGATAACTCCTATGGATCTGCAACGTCTCCCTGTCTACCTATGGGCATGAACACAGCATCCAAAGAAAAGGACGTCACTACAAACATTGTACTAAGTATGTAAGGCATAAACAATAAAAAGTCATCAATGAAATAAGGGAGACATCAAATGAGGAGCAATCTGTAACTGACTGAATCATAAAAGAAATAATACATACGGACTTACTCTCATAATCATCATCATGTTATATATGCATAAATGTATAAACTGTCCGACCATACAGGTACGGTGTGATAATCAATAATATTAGCCCGCGTCCAGGCCTCCCGCGTCCTGGGTACCATCTCATGCCACCCACTAGTGGTGCTGCCCGTGCCATATAGACACGGTGTTATTATCCTTATCCATAAGCCGCCCACTACGCCCAGCGTAGTGGTGCTGCCCGGCCGTAGGAGCGGTATAATATCATCATATGCTCATCATAGTATGCTCATCATAATATACTTATCATAACTTATCATAATGCATGCATAGAGACTCATAGATAATCATACTCTATCGGGGTGACATAAGGTCGTGGAACCCCGACTACATTATGGAGTAACCAAATCATCGTATCTCACCTTGAAGGGACTAACATTTTAAGGTGAGTGTACATAAGAAAAAGCACCAATGGAACCATACTTAGAATCATTGACTTCATAGGCATCATCTCTCACTTTAGGACTCTTTAGATTTAGCTCATCATCATCGATTATCATACTTGTGCCTTGTCTCTCTTCTTTATCTTACACATGCGTAGCTCCTTATAGTCATAGACTCATCGTCATTACTATCGTACTCATAATATATCTCTTATCTTTCTCTCGTATGGCTATTCATGAACGTAGGCTCTTAGTTCTTCGGTATTTAGGAAATTCCTGGATAAGGAGGAAAATCATGCCTTGGAGGGAAAGAGACTAACATCATAAGATGGGTCTAGCAACAATGAATAATAGCAAAGAACCGCATGAAAGTCATTAGCTTTGTAGAAATTTTGTATCATAAGTTTTAGGATCTCTAGACTTGGGCTCATCATCATATTTATAACATACCTCTTAACTTCGTCTCATGCGAGCTCTTTATAACGTAGACTCATCATTTCCGATACGTACATATGTGTAGAGAAGTCATAGAAAGATAGGAGGATTCATACCATAGAGTCATGCCTTAGAAAGAAAGGACTAGCCTTACATACCTTTGTCATTTAACTATTCGATTGCTCGCTCGTTCTCCTTTAATGCACACGTTCTACCTTCAAGAGGATTCGCATTGACATTAGCTAAACATTTATAAGAACGTGCTTACTAAAGCTAGAGAAAATCGGACAGCATTTCCTTTGTTTATACTACTTTCCTCCATATTTCATATCAACCCTCAACATTCATAACAACGATCACAATATCATAAACAATAAGCATTATCCATTCGCATTATCCTCATTTAGAAATTTCACTCCAAATTCTCCATATTCATGACCAAGTTCGCTATCGTGTTCTTTCACATACAATACTTATTCCATGTTCTAAACATCATTTATAACGTATTTACAATCTCAACATATCAATATCCACAACTCAATCCAATCTTCCACTCAACAATGACATTATTCCCCATTTATGACCCATTTCGCATATTCTTCTACAATTCAAGTGTTTCAACTTTACAATACTTCACACAACATGAGAAGATCATGAAACTTACCTTAGATGATGGAGGAACAATCCTTGAATGGTAATACACCTTTTCACCAAAAACCCTGATTCACTTCTTTTGGAATTTCTTGGTTTAGATGACTTTAGTGAGCTTCCCAATCTTGATTCTTGTTAGTTTGATGAAGTTCGTCATAAATTTTCCTTGAATGGGTGTGGATGGAGTGTATGGAATGTTCTAGAGGTCTTGAGAGAGATGAAGAAATGTGTGGAATGAAATAAATGAAGTGGGAACATCATTATATAATTGAACTAATTTCAGCCCGTCGGGAGTTCCACGGACTGTTCCACGGTCCGTGGAACATAATGCTGGCTGTGAAACTGGTCGTGGTTCATGACCAGCCAGCCATCTTCTCTGCTGGCAGTTCCACGGACTCATCCACGGTCCGTGGATCATGGTGCTGTCCGTGGAACATGGTCGTGGAACTCACAGTTCCACCGAAGTTGTTCCCGACGTTTCGTTTGATCTCCAATCCTTATGGAACCTCCTTATCACTTGTTTATCACTTTATTAACAATCTAAGCGGCATTATAACTCTTCCCCAACACATCATTAAGTTGTCATCAACTTGCTACCCACAAATCCTTTCCGATACTTATCGCATACATGGCCTTCTCTTCGCAACTTTCTCGTCTAACATCGAATGTCTTTAAAATCTTATTTAGAATCATCAAATGCTATTTATTACTTGTTGAAACATCATATACATCGTGCTCTTCATTAGCCTATTCACTGTACGTCAACGGAAAATTTTTCGAGGTGTAACAATGGAGAAGGTTGTCGAAACAAAGGAAATGCTGCCCTATTTTCGTTAGCCTTTTAGTCGCTTTAGCTTAGCTTAGGCATGTTCCCAATGGCCTAACCATGGTACGGATTCTCTTGAATGTAGAATTGTGAGCTCGGAAGGAGAACGTTTGGCCATTAAGAGTACACAAAGGTATGTAAGGCTAGTTCCTTTCTTTCTTTAAGCCATGACTCTTATATTACTACCTTCCATATATTCCATGACCTTCTTACATTCCAAATTGAAAGTTCATAATTCTTAAGAGCTAGAGATAAGATACAATCTATGATAAGCATGATGATGATGATTCTATTTCCAAAGATTCCGAAGCTTATAAAACAATGTTGTCAAGAACTTGATAATCTTGTTTTATGATTTCATGGATGTTATCCTTTGTTGTAGTCTCACCTCACGGTATTAACTCCTTCAAGGTGACACATAGTGATGATGATTATTCCATAATGTAATAGGAGGTTCCCGACCTTATGTCACTCCGATAGAGTTGTAGCTTTCACTTGGGCTCTCATGCATGCTATGTATAGTATATGATGTACATGGATATCTGAGTATGTGTACATGGGATATGGGAAGAAGGGCCTGGCATTATATACACAATACCACCTGATCAGTTGGCATAGCATGATATCGTCCCATACACGGGATGCCTGGTCGCGGGATATATGGATAGATGGATCGGGTTGCACGTTTCGCAGCAATTATATACATATATATATGAATGTATGTATGGAAGAAAGTTAACATGCATGATACCTGCCTTTAGAGGCTAGCAACACAGGTTACCTTTTTCCCCACATTTCCTTACTTCTTTATGATGTTATTATTCATGCCTTACACACTCAGTACATTGTTCGTACTGACGTCCTTTTCCTTTTATGGACGCTGTGTTCATGCCCACAGGTAGACAGGGAGACAGCCCAAATGTTTAGGAGCTTACTTAACAGGCTTGCAGGAGCACTCCAATACTCCGGAGTTGCCGCTTATTGGTATATTCTTTTGTGTACATTTTTTGGGCACGGCGGAGTCCTGTTCCGTCCTTATGATTTTAGTACTCCAGTTAGAGGCTCGTAGATACTCATGCGTGGGTAGTAGATGTTATGTGACCTCTTCATTGTATATTCTGTACATCATTTTTGTAGCCTCGTGGGCTTATGCATATACATGTTTTGGGAGATATTTGGAGATTGTTTCATAATGAGTCTTGTGTTGAGAATGATGTATGTCCAAGTTGAGTATGATAGATAGCATGATGAATGGTGCTCAGTAGTCAGCTCCGGGTACCCGTCATGGCCCTTTAGTTGGGTCTTGACAGACGGGGATACCACAATGAACTTGAAATTTCATTTATGGAATTTGCGTTCCTTACTTGGAATTTCATTTATGGAATTTGCGTTCCTTACTTTCATTAAGGAAATCGGTTTCCTCATTTTATTAAAACTTGTTTTTCTAGAGTAACCAACAAAACAACACACCCATATCTTTCTTATCTGGATAGTATATAAATTATAGACTTCTATTATCGCATAAACTCACTAAAATATGTACGATGGTTGAAAAACATTGTAAATCTATGTTTACTAATGTCACGAGTTTTGGGTCTAATTGAAACATGGGAGATACAATATTACTAATGGCATGATTTTTTAGTCTAATTGAATAATGGGAGATACAATATTACTATTGTTTTACATAAATCAACAATAAAAAGGGAAGCTAATTTGAACAATAAAAGATATAAAACATGTCTGTCTAATCCTTGCTTGTTTGGAGTTTGTCCCCCAAATGGTTGGTATATTGAGCTTGTCTTATTAGGTGATCTTCTTATAGGACCTCCATTGGAACTGCTTAACCAAAATGACATATGACGAGGTTTACTTAATTGAATATACAATTGGTTAAATATATTCTGTGTCATGTAAAATTAATGAGTTGGTGAATTTCATATTGCATCCAAGAATTGATTGAGAAGAAGTTAGAGTATCTCAATACAAATAGTTGGCATATCAATACAATATTTATTTTGAAAATTAAAAGGGAGAGATAATGATTTGTCTTTTGTGGAAGTTCAATGTCCAAGGGATCCACAACTCCAGAGCGGATCTCATCTTCTTTCTTAGAAGAGCTGGGGGGACTCTTAAAGCCACCACTTCCAATTCCCTGCTTACATTTTTCATCCCTCCTCACATTAGTATGACCAGGCATCATCTTAGGCTTCATTAAGTCACTTTCTAAGTTCTCCAAAGTTGGAATATTTGGCATAGGTTGTTGCTGGAGGATCAGACCATCGGTCTTAGGATTTTCTTTCACCCCGACCTTTCTACTTGCTGAAGTTCCAAATGGATGATCAGTCATGAGCTTTGGCTTGTTGAATTCACGTTCTAATTTCTCCGAAATTGGAATATTAGACATGAGTTGTTGGTGGATAAGGCCATTGGTCTTAGGATTTTCTTGGTCCCCAGCCCTCCTACTTGTTGAAGTTCCAAATTGACTATCAATGATGAGCTTTGGCTTCATGATGTTACTTTCTTTCTCCATCAGTATTGGAATTTTTGGAATAGGAGGGTTGAGGATCATGGCATTAGTTCATGGGTTTTCTTGCTCCCTCCTAATACTTGGCCCAAAAGGATGATCATCAATGGTGAATTTTAACTTCATGGAATCTCTTTCTAATTTATCCAAACACGGAGTTCTTGGCATAAGTGGCTTGAGGATCATCAAGTCATTGGTTTGAGGGTTTTCTTTCTCTTTCCTAGTATTTGTTGAAATTCCAAGAGGATGATCAACAAATAAATTTTGTTTCATGGACTCCCTTTCTAATTTCTCCAAAATTAGAATTTTTAGCATAGTTTGTTGGAAAATCACGGCATTGTTTCTAGCATTCTCTTGCTCCCTCCTGCTTGAAATATTAATGTCACCTTTGATAGGAATAGGGTCTTCTTTTCTCTTTCCTCCTTGTTCTTGCAGCATGGTTACTCACATGGAATAAATATAAAATAGTGAATAGTCATCATCCTTATCAAGGGTGATCTGATAAGTTGTTCTTGAAGAAGAATTCTTATCACCCTCTTCTATTGATGAACTGCTAGGAATAATGTTTGTGGTGATGGGCTGCTCTTTAAGAAAAAAATCATTAGGTAATTGTGAAATGTCAGGATTTGGATGATTTGGAGCAAAATGTCAGGATTTGGATGATTTGGAGCAACATTTTCTATCGAAATGCTAGGAATAATGTTAGTGTCCATGGGTTGCTCTTGAAAATTAAGACTAGGTAATTCTAAAATGTCTGAATGTTGATGATTTGCAGCAACATTTTCTATGGAAGTGCTAGGAACAATGTTCATGGGATCCTCTTGAAGAAGTTTAAATAATTCTGAAAGGCCTATATCATCATCAATATTAAATTCACTCTCCAATGGCATAGTAGAGAGAAGACCCTGAGTTCCATGTTAATCAATATTCATGTCACTATTGGGAGCATCATCCATGTTTACCGGTGGATACTAAAGACAACTAAATCCTGCATGAACAAGTTCATTAATCAGAAGATTATCATTGAAGTTTATACGATCTAAAAAAGAATCTTTACAAGGACAATTTTTTTATTTTTATTACCTTAATATCAACAAAAGAGAAATAATATCAACAAAAGGGAAATAGTCAAATCATTCTGGAACCATTAACAGAATAAACAACACTAGATTGGTAAAACAAGGAAATGAAATCATCTATGCAACAAGATATATAGATAATTTAATTGGTTAAAGGACATTTAAGAAGTAGATAGTTTAACAGGACAAAGAAACAAAGAAAACAAGATAATCTTTCTAGTATCAAGGTGTGTCTTTTGATGGAAAACATTAATAATTTCTGATAAAGCAAACTGATTTCTAAATACATATGTCTATCTTTTAAATGTGGGGCATTTTATCATCATCTCAATAGATAAACACATACAGATAGAATCAACTAAGCTATCTATGAACAAAAGAGAAATAACATATAAAAGAGAAAGAACTCACACTTCTAATCTGATTGAGAAAGAGAATGGGACCCTAGTCCTTCATTTGCTGCAAAGAAAAATAAAACTCGATATAGAGCACTTAAATAGGAAAATAACTAATGATCACTTAGTAGGACTTGACTTGATATGACCATACTCCAACTGTCACCTCCTCTAGAGATCGAATAACTGATGATTTGTAAAATCTGAAGATTACATTAATATATATTTAATTTTTTCATAGATTTGGGTAGAAATAAGTGCTCGAGAAAAATTATGGTGCAAATATGATTTTTTTAAAGTCACATGGATGGGCATTGTTGTATGCTTTGTTATAAACAAACATTGAAGAATTTTTCTGTAAATTGTGTCTTAATTCATGTTTGGTCATTGAGTTTCACCCAATATAATAGAAAAATAACAAAAAATTTACTAAACTATGTAGTGAATGTTCAGAAATATATAAATTAAAGACAGAGTCAAATTTCAGATATCGGGTTATGATACGTCAGCGAGTTATCATTCGGTAATTACATTCCGGTATACAAAATAAAATATTTATCTTGTAAAATCTAAGAAAGTTCAATTTTACCCATGAACTTTGTGAAAATTAGTCATATGCATACCCACGATTGAAGTTTGCTCCAATAATGATATTATCGTTGCTCAAATTTTGTCACGACCCAACCAGTGGGGCATGACGGGTACCCGGAACTGACTACCGAGCACCACTTATCATGCTAACCATCATACCCAACCTGCACACACGTAATCACCAAGGCAATACATATACATATATATACATAAGCCCTCACGGCTGTAAAATGGTATACAACAATATACCTTTGGGGTGATCATAAGACATCCACTACCCACACATATGTATCTACGAGCCTCTAACTGGAATACTGAACATAAGGACTGGACCGGACCCCGTCGTGCCCGTATATATACACAAAAGAATACATATCAAGCGCACCTCCGGAAGCGGGGAAGTGCTCGGCAAGGCCGATCGGCTCCTAAGAATCTGGACCGTCCCCCTGTCTACCTGTGGGCATGAACACAGCGTCCAAAAAGAAAAGGACGTCAATACGAATAGTGTACTGAGTATGTAAGGCATATATGGTAACATAACAAGGGAATATAGAAAGCATAAGAAGGAAAGAAAGCTA
>NC_081345.1:5772520-5798109 GCF_029784015.1 Lycium ferocissimum | reverse complement strand
TTTCCACTTAACTCCACAACTTGGCTAGGGTTGGTGTTTTGCAAGAATGAATGTCTTGATTGTTCCAACCACTACTCCATGTTAATAAGGACCCTCCAATTGGTTGAATTGCTAAAAGAAAATATTTTTTTGATCAACTTTTCATGGACCTTGTTCGGCTATTGCCATGGCCGAATGGCTCCTCTTTTTTTTTCTCCAAGTTTCTCTAAGCTTCTAAGGGGTGAAGATGATGAATATAAGTCTTGTTTGTCATCTAATATACACATATGCAATTCATCCATGTGTACCATGGCCCACACATATCACACGGCCACATGGCCTTTTGTTTCATGAATTATTAACTTCCTTTAATTCACTTTTAACCCCAAATTTTCCTTAATATTCCATACCAATAAAATCATAAGCAACTTATGCCTTAAAACAAAATCGTGGTTAAAAGTCTCCACCTCGTATCCCGGAATGGTCTTGTCCTTAACTTATCATGGTTAGCTCGGATTGTCCCAATGTACAAAATACGGGATATACCAATATCATTATTATCCCTCATAACAAGATTATGCCCAAAACATGCTAATAATTATGACTCAAGTTAATTTACAACTCAACATATCATCAAATTCATATTTGAACTTTCCCTCCAATTTCTTCTCCCCAAATCATAGCATAATTACCAAATAAACTCATAAGCATGAATCTAAGATGAAATCTTACCTCAAAATTCAAGAACACTTCAATTCCAAGGTTACTCCACCTTACAAACACTGACCCAAGCATCTTCAAGAAGAGGGGACAAGTTTAAAGCTCACTCGAAAACCCTAAACACTTTAATCTTCACCTTGATCTTTGATTTAGGCTTGGAAAATATGTTTGAATGTCTTTGGAGAAGTTTCTAGAGCTCTCTTGAACTTGGGAGCGTGTTTAAAATGACTAAAATGAAGAGGGGTCATCATACTTAAATTATGGAAATTTCTACCGACTTGTATTATGTTGGCTGTATAATATTATACGGCCAACTTGCTGGCCGTATAACATTATGCGGTCTGTATAATTTGGCCGTATAATGCCATCTCAATTTTCTGCTTCTCTGTTAAATTTTGATATCCTGAAATACGGTCCATATCTTAAAATACGGACCATATCTCACTTGTACAACCCATATATCTTGTTTTCCAAAAATAACTTTTGATGAACCTTCCCGCTTCGATTCACTTATTCTCCAATTCTTCCGTAACTTAATAAACATGAATTTAAACACCTATAATCACAAGTTAAACATGTCCAACCTCATATGTCCTTAAAACAAGTCCTGGTGTCCAAAATTGAGATACCAACGTACTACCAATCTCAATACACAAAACTACAAGGTGTAACAGGTCAACACCCAATGGCCAAAGGCCAACTTTCCAACCAATAACCCAAAACGCTCCAGAGTACCTCGGGAACTGAACTGAACATCCCACCAAGTCATAATCGACCTTCCGGACCTCACGAAATCGACGAATTTTTGGAAAAGGTCCGTCTACCCAAAAGTCAACTATCGGTCAAAGGTTTTTCACTTTAAAGTTCTAATTCTCATAAGTCACCATAAAACTCGCTCGATTACCTCGGGAACCATGTCGCCCATCCCCGCGGGTCAAAATCATACTAACAGGGCTCGGGGAAGGGTCAACGGGGGCAAATGAGTCAAAATGCAATAATAAAGGATACCAATTAAACAATCGTTCGTCCCCAAACGAAGAAAGAGAATACGAAACCTGACGGTAACTAAGGAATCTTATTATAACCACACGGAAGCCTCTACAGGAAAAAGTACGCCAATATCACTGCCCCTTCACCTTATCAGTCAAAACTTTCTTTAATTTATGTCAAAGATTCGATTTTCCATACTCAAAATTTCATTCACAACTGATCCCCGAATATAAAAACTATTTTCGTTAGAATTCTCTGATTTGATAAAACCACACCTATGAACACGATCGATAGGTCCTACATACTTTTCCACAAACAACACAATCCTTTAGATATAGACACAACCATAGCCCACTCTGAACCGGTAAAATACTCTGATTCCACTAATCTTTCTTTCATACCTTCTAAGCCGTTCTTCGTACCACAATTTCTTAGAAACACATAAACACACGCCACAAGCCGAAACCATGACTTACTCTTGCCGTTTAAAAAGAATTCTTGCTCCATCTGAAAACTCTAAGCAATTCCATCAAAACTGATCTTGCTTAAGCCAATTTTGCTAGTTCCAAGTCTGTTAATTTCGTAACCCGGTGTCGAAACTACTTTAGCCAAAACCCATCGCCTAAGTCTTCTTAAATCTTCGAATCATCATACTGAAAGCATATCTACTGATTACCTTGCCGAGTCCAGACTCATAGAGAACCATCTGACCACTCTAAAGACTTCTCATAACCATTGTACCTCCTCAAATTATTACCAAGCACCGACGTAAACCATTACAACTGTCTGAATAGCTGCACTCGATAAAATTGGTCTGAATTAAAACCCAGTTTGAAAAAGTTGGGAGAAAGTTTAGGAAACCAATCACAGTTCTATCACACATCTGTGATGACCAATTCTAGTCCTTTTCTCATGCATAGTCAATCATGTCCGTCACCTCGACTCAGAAGGCTGAATTCTAACAAGTCATCAACTTAGTACCGAAGAACTATACCTTATGATCGCAATTTTCATGTTTCTCAACCTTCACCCGATACACAAATCTGATAGACCCCATGAACTCTAATACATCAAAATTTCCTTGTGCTTCCCATTAACTTTCTCACGATTGCGAACGTTTGAACGCAAAACCTGAGGCCTCATTTAATACACCTCTAACCATCGCATCTCATTCATGACACCTTGATATGCTCACAACAATTCCTAAAGTATCAAATCTTGCAACCTCCGCTCTAACCCTCACACAACTACTTCCAAGTCCTTAATGTCCAAAAGTGCTCACCCAAGCTATCCAGTTAATAATACTTACAACATAATACACTACCACAAATATGATCTCATCTCGAAAATATAACTCTAGCATTCAAATTATAGAGATTCCCAGAATTTCTTTTTGTTAAACACACTAGCTCATCCATTGAAGAGTGCTACGAAATTACCTAGCTAGGTGCCACAAAAGTCACTTCCCATAAGCTCTAACATGTCGGTTACCTGAAATTTGTTTCTCACTAGTCGCTGATAACAAAACCTCACGGAACTTCATCGCATCACTTAGTCCATTTATGTAGACTTCCTTCTTTAAGCGTACTCAACAATCACACCTCATCTGAAATACGCAAGACAACAACACCACAAACCATACTGACCTAAGTAATCCCAAAGATGTAGCTAATTCTTGCCGATTCTTGATCAACTATACCTTTTCTTGACTCTTTAATTCCTCAATTCCAATCAAATCACAATCATCGCTACCATCTAACCATTACTCAAACCCACTCAATAGTATACTGCATAATCATAAGTCTTCCAAACTAGCCGAGTCAATCCTGGTAATAGTAGTATGCCACACACTCTACACCCTAGAGTTCCATTGCCTCACTCAACTCTAAAATTGATTACTTTCTCTATCCAGCGTATCATATACACAATCCTACTAATGTCCTCATGTATCTCTACCAAGGTACCCTTGCTCAAATTCCCTTAACACTACTCGCCCGCGAAGAATCACCTGTTGTCTTACCTGTTGAACCAGAACACCTCTAACAAATCATGCGATTATCCCCCTCATTCGATAAATTCCACAGAGTCGTAACACCAGTAATAGCAGGAACTAGCCGAAACTTACACAGCAGGTACAATACTTACACCCCTTGTGCAAGAGTAAATGCAACACCCGATAGCTCCTTGAGTACTAAAACATCGCACTTGCCCAACACTAAAGTCATGCTTATTTATCAACCACTGGTTCTAATTGGCCCACAGCATGACCAAACATACCAACTCAACATTGAACTCTTATGTCTATTCTACCATGTATGACCGCAACATAACTCTCAAATCAACTAGCTATAGATTCCACGGTCTCATCACCATTCCTTTAAACATGACGACCTGGCGAACACACCCTTTACTGAAGGGCCAAGACCACAGCTGCCCAATATGTTAAGTCTTCACTCGTCACAAGTAACCTTACTTTTTTATCTAGAACTGATAACCCTTTTCCTGGAAGAACCCCATAAACCACTAGCTCTTACTCTATCACTACCATATTGCCACGTTAAACCCCAACTTGACTTTCCATGACCGAGTACGAAAACCACTCTCGTACAAATTGCAACCTCATTCTGACGAGCACGTCAGATACCAGTTGTTCCCTTCCTGAAAGAGGAGAGTTATCTATCCAAATCCTCTTCCTTACGCCTCCATCCTATAACACAAAAGTACTCTAACCAATATATCCTAAGAAATCTTACTTCGAGATAAGGTTTCCACAAAATTCGTCCTTCATTTTCTTATTCTCAACTTCTCTTCTTTATTACACGCGGTCACTATCCTTTTGCCAAATCCGATGGTCCTTACCAAACTTACACTCGTCCCCGCATATCGATATCTAATACGGTGCCATTGCTAAATTGCTGACCTGCCATTGGTACACTAGTGCCAGGCAAATCATCATAATACCTTGACGATGTTGAAACGTTTCCCAACCCAATCATACCTTGAACAAATCATTCTTGTTAAGCGATAAACACACTTCTGCAACATCCGAGCAACCCAACACTGAAAACATAGAGATCATGAGGTCCTATGTACTATCTCTCCCCTTTCTCAAGAAAACCCCCACAATAAACAAGTCTTAACCATAATCCCATACAACTGAATCCTCAAGCAGTATATCACGACCTAATCGGAGGGCCATGATGGGCACCCGGTGCTAACCTACCCGGGCACCTCTTAACGTACATCCACATTCGCATCTAGGTGGACCACATGGCTTACTCATAATTTACATACATCAATAGTGCTAATCTCGTTAGGCAATAACGCATTTATATCATCATCAATAACAATGCCCATATCCGTATACACAAGCCGACGAGGCTTTCAAAATGATAGACAAAATATGAGCCGACAAGGCTACAAGACATCTAACCATACACAACTGTCTACGAGCCTCTAAGAAGAGTATGTAACATCATATAGGCGGGACAGGACCCCGCCGTGCCCATATGTATGTACACAAAAGAATAATACCCAAAAGCTGTAGCTCCGGATGAAATGGAGCTCTACAAAGAATCGAATAGGAAATCTATGGATCAAGCACCGTCTCCTCGTCCACTGCGGGCATGACGCGTTGTCCACAAATAAAAGAACGTCGGATGAATAATGTACCGAGTATGTAAAGCATAATCAACATCATAGTAGAAGCATAATAGAAAGACAAGAAATAACATGAGATGGGAGAATTTGGAGGTAATAGAGTCATTTGTACCTCTAGTGGCCTTCATCATATCTACTTACTTGTCTTTCATAGGGACCTTCCATTTCTAATGCTTACTCATGTATATATATACATATACATATTCGTATTCGTATTTATTCATACTCGTATTCATATCATACCCGACCATAAAGGTTTGATATTTCACATACCCGGCCGTGACAAGGCTCGGTGATTATACATACCTGGCCCTACCAAGGCTCAGTGTTATCTGTATCCAACTGCAGTGGTGTACGCGCGATAGGTATCATACCCAGCCATATAAGCTCGGTGTTACATAATAGTCATACATACTTAGACACGTATACATGAGAGTTTATAAGTATCACAACATCATTACTATCATCGTTTTCGTTACAGCTATCCGTAGAGGATCAACTATCATACAAGGGAGGTACTAGTAACGTGAAAGTATTGAGAATCATGAGCTTTGGTAATCTTAGAGATAGAATCGTTTGGAAGACATTATGGAACTCATGAAAGGATATATAGCAAAGGAACCATGACTTAATGAAAGAAGGGTTAGCCTTACATACCTCTTTGTCTTCTTAACTATTTAACGTTCACCGTCGAAGCTTAAATAATCTACATTTAGAAGGATTCATACCATAGTTAAGCCTTAATGATACTCTTAAATCTACTAGAATAATTCATGATTTAACGTAATTGGGCAGCATATCCCCTATTCCATTGACTTCCACTATACTACAATACAACTCCCAAACATCCACAATATCACAATCGAGTAATCACATTACATTAAGCCTTCAATATTCACTCTCATATTCAACTCGTACTAGCAACTTCATACCAACTTTTGCACATTTTCATAAAATGCTTTCTCATCACCATTATTACCTTCCATAACAAGGTTATATCCATATCATACTAAGAATCATGACTCAAGTTAGCTTACTAATCACAACATCATAAAAGCTACATTTAGACTTCATTTCCTACTTCCTTCTTCTACCCAAGTTTTGCTACAACCAAGCATTCTCAATAACATGAAATAAGCATGGAAACTAACCTTTTTATCCCATAGGAACAATCTTTGAAGCAGCTATCAACTTGTGCAAAAACCCTAGCTACAATGCCCAAGTATTTCTTGAAATCTACCAGCCCTAGGAAGCCTTCTAACACATGAACGCTTGATTCTTGCTATTTGATCTTTGTAATCCCTGGGGTTTGAGTGAAATATGTTTGGAGAAGGGTTTTGGAGCTTTGGAGAGCTTGGAAGAAATGTGGGAAATGAAAATAAAAAGGGGGTCGGCCTTGTATATAAAAAGAAAAATCTAACTCGACCCGGTTATACCGCCGATTATATGGGCCGTATAATTTATACGGTCCGTATCGGACCGTATAATCTTCCCAGGTTGCACCCTACTTGTTACACCCCGAAAAATTTCGCGCTACAAGATCGTAGACGCCGTGGTACGAGCTCGAAAAAGAGTAAAGTTATACAAGGATTAGGGATGAAGATTAGATGATCTGAGTATAAGAATACATATATGTATGACATTTGGAGACCATAGGGGGTGAGTCGGTCCATATGTTGCTTGATGAAAAGCCCTCGTCACTGTAAGCCAAGTGGGGCCCATACGTCGGGACTTTTATAAAGGACACATGAAGAGATATATGAGTAGTACATGGAAAGTTGAGCAAGTCCTAAGAAGGACCCTTAAGCCAAATATGGACATAAGCCCTCCAAAAGGACGATTTAAAGAA
The DNA here is from genome assembly GCF_029784015.1 of Lycium ferocissimum. Lineage (NCBI taxonomy): Eukaryota > Viridiplantae > Streptophyta > Magnoliopsida > Solanales > Solanaceae > Lycium > Lycium ferocissimum. Next base: position 5,790,911 of record NC_081345.1, on the reverse strand, counting down.
ACATTTTCGGATGATCTGAGTTGGAGGGGCCAAAACGACATCATACATTTGGAATTTGGAAACACACCAAGAATGAAAGTTGTATATAATTAAAATAGCTTTCCAACCATAGGTCGTGGGCCCTCACACGATATCAGGATCAAGAGTTATGACCTTCTTACTGAACGAATGCGCAGTCAGAAAATTAAGGCTGCGCGAACGCGCCCAAAGGGGGCGCGATCGCGCTGAGTTATTTTTAGGTCGGTCCAGGGAGAACCTGGACCGTTCTATAAAAGGGGAGGCCCCCTAGCCAAACACACCCAAAACCTCCCCAAACCTTCCAGAAAATTCCCCAACTTTCCATCATCAGCTTTTTAGCCCGAAACCAGATATAATTCCCAAATCTCGGTCCGGACGGCATATAGTTACGACTACAAAATTGTGTATTGAGGCATTGTGGCTTAAGTTCAAGGTGGAGGAGTGAAGATATAGTATTATTATCAAGATAAAGGTACAAATCTCTTATTATTAGCGATAATCTTGGTTTAATTACGGAGAAGGAGCTATTAAATTGTTGTAAATTAATTTTGTTGGTGGAAATATGGGACAAGCACCATATGGGCTGTTCTATGGAATAATTTGATATGGGAAATGATGTTATTAATGTTGGTATTGTTATTGTTGTGTTGGTTGTTGAATTGAGAATTCGGACTAGGCATATAAACGGGGAGATCTTTCGCCGATTTTCGGCAGAATATAGAATAGTTTGATTTGAAACTTGGAATAAGTGTGCGATAAAGAGGCTAACGTTAGTGTAAATCCTCTTAAATGTAGACTTGCGAGCTCGGACAAATAAGCGTAGCTAATAGGAGGTTGAACAGGTATGTTAAGGCTCGTCCCTTTCTTTCAAAGGCATGATTCTTACGTTATGATTCCATAAATGTTTTCCATAACTGCCTTGTTTTCAAAAGCTAGAGGTTTATGACTCTTAAAGATTATTACGATGTTAAATGAAAAATGTTCTACGATGATTGTGACGATGATGATGGTCCTCTCCTAGAAACTCCGATGCTATGAGTTGAGAGCATTATGAGATTATTGAGCCATTCCATGAATCCCTATATCTTACTTATTGTTGATGGTCTCGCCTCATAATTCTTGTTCCTTCGAGGTGAGATATAGCAAAGATAACGATTCTATTTTCAGTGCTACCTAAGTTCATGATTCTCGAGACTCCCGTGACATTATCGATTTCATCTTGCGATGGTTGATCCTTCAAGGAATGATATAGTGACAATGGTAATGCTAATGATAATGTTGATTTCATGTATGTATTTTTTTATGTGTGTGTATGTATGTATGCATTGCATCCCACTAATCAGCTGGGGATAACACCGAGTCCCGAAACGGCCGGGTAAGATAACACCGAGTCCCGAAAGGGCTGGGTAAGATAACACCGAGTCCCGAAAGGGCCGGTTAAGATAACACTGAGTCCCGAAAGGGCCGGGTAAGATAACACCGAGTCCCGAAAGGGCCGAGTAAGATAGCACAGAGCCTATATGGCTGGGTAAGATAGCATCGAGCCTATATAGCTGGGTAAGATAACACCATGTAAGATGCTATATATATATATGTGTATTTATTACCTCGCCTTAACGGCTAGACGAGATATTATATATGGATATGTGTGGAAAAGTCCTGTTTTTTTTTAAAGCTAAGCATGCACGACATGCACCTTAAAAGGGCATTCAAAGGCACAGGCTGATCCCTTTTATGTTACTTATCCTCATACGTTCATTATATTATTTCCCATGTTCGGTATTTCTTAATATGTTACTATTCATGCCTTACGTACTCAGAACATTGTTCGTACTGACGTCCCTTCTTGTGGACGCTGCGTTCATGCCCGCAGGTGTAGATAGACGAGACAAGGATCTTTCATAGTAAGTTGTCTTCGGTACCGGTTCGATTGGTGAGCTCCATCTCTCTTCGTGGGCAACTGCTCGAAGTATAATATATATATATATATATATATATATATGATTTTGTTCGGGTATGTCGGGCCCGTCCCGACTTGTATACTCGGTCATGTTCATAGAGGCTTTGCGGACGGTTCCCGTATACACTTAGTCATAGTGTGACGATAGTAATATTGGCATCATGGGTCCAATGTACATATACGTATGCATGATATTATGTTCGCATTTAGCCTCTCGATCCTATTGTTTCCATTTGAGACACGAAGGATGTAAGTTATAAGTTGGTTCGCTCGGTTTCCGTAAAGTGCCGGGTGCCAATCACACCCTACCAAGGGTGGGGTGTGATACTACTCTGGAACAAATCTACGGACCATTATATGGGCCATATAATTTATACGGTCCGTACAAATGGCCGTACAACTGGAAATTTTTCGAATTCCATTCTCGTCGACTCGTTTGACTTCCAATCCTCGTGGAACCTTCTTGGCACTTATGTAGCACTTCATTAACCATACAATAGGCCCTATAGCAGCCCCTTAAGATAATCCTAAATAAATATTAGCTCAATTATAGCGGAAACCTCCCGAACACGACTTACATTTCACTTCCTTCAACAAACTAAACTTCACCTATTCGTTTGACTCGAAATCTTATAGTATGCACCTTAAGCCATCTAATACTTCCCTTAATCTCATAAGGATTTCATAATCATCCTAAGCTCACACTATCCTACCCACAAGGCAACACATCTGGAATTTCCGAGGTGTAACACCGTAGCTAGAAACTAAACTTTGTCATGCATCCGAATCAGGATGACCCATTTCATACCATACCACACCATGTCATAACAAAACCGTTGAAATAAGAATTTAAGGACGAGTTCCCTCCTTCTGTGGGTGATTAAGAAGAGAAAATTCAGCTACCAATTGGAATCGACTAGATACCAATTCGAATGAAGTAGCACGAAAGGAATGGAAGAATTGGCAGTTTCTGAAATGTCTTATAGCCTCTAGCAGATAAGTACGAAGCTCATCATACCGATCCACAAGACTGTACTAGACATGCTCTTGTACTTATAGACTGGATAACCTAAGGCTCTGATACCAACTTGTAACGACCCAAATCACGGATCGTGCGGGCGCCTACCCAGTCCCACCTAGTAGGCGAACCCGTCCTTTATGCAACGTCTAACATAACATAAGTAAGTAAATAAGAAGATAAACAGTCTTAAATCATAGATAGGTAATAATTCGAAAAACTACAACATGAACCCCCGAATATGGTTTAAATAGTACAAGAGCAACTAAGTACATATGTCTAGAATAAACAAGTCTGAAATAATAAATCTGTCTCAGGATATTAAATAAAGACAGTAGGATAGGAAAGTCTCAGGATAGCGGATCGGAACATGGCTCGCCCTGGAAACTCACCCACGAGGGCCTGAATGGAGTCTGGAACAAACTCTGCACTTAGAAAAGAATGCAGTAAGGCATCAGCACAAACAACAAGTACCGGTAGGCATCATAGGTTGAAATTAATTAGTTCACATATATGAAGAAAGAAATCAACAAATAGGCATATAAACAGTTAAATATAGTCACTAAGCATATCCACGTAAGACTTGCAGTAATATGAACCACAATAGATCTCACTAGTCTGCAATCATAGCTTAAGCAGAAACCTCAAGTCCTCAAATCCATCAAGTGTCTAGGTAAGTGACCAACAAGCACACAACAACTCAATGAATCATCAACCAAGGAATCAATGCGGAAATGAACTATGTAATGCAATAAATGCACTGGCCAACTGTCTCATACCGTACACACGGACTGAAAACCTCCATGTATCCATAGTCATGACCCATGGGGGACACGCAAAGTCCATGTACTAGTCACACAGCACAAAGCCCAGAGATGATTTTCACGACACCAGCCACTCCGCACACAGCCCATAGGTGGCTTCCACATTACTAGCAAATTCGCACACAGCCAAAAGATGGCTTCTACATCAAATCTGTCCACAGTCACTCCGCATACGGCCCAGAGGTGACTTTCATCCTTCACTTCCGTACCACACATTTCCATAATCTTTTTCCATCAATTTCTCTATTGGAACCGCACAACATCACCATGAGAAATGCAGGATGAAATGTATGCATGAATGTCGAATTCAACAATGATCATGAGGGTGGATAAATATAACAGCATCCGTAAATCAATTACCAATACAAACTTATTCCCAAATCTGTGCAATGTCACATCCGCAACAATTTCCCTTTGGACCACATAGATAACATCAAATAATATATGCAAGGGATGCCATATGAAATATGCGTGTAGCAAACACCACAATAAGAAGCCTCGGATGTTTCACTTTCTCTCTTGTCATTATTAATATCAAATCACAGTTCATAATAATGAATCATGTAGACTGTGTATGGATGATAAGCATGATATCAATCTCAGCATAAGCCCACCAAATTCGTGCCTCTATATGAGCACACATCACAATAACAATACCAAATCCAATTCTTCCTTTATCAGCGATAAGTGACAAGATAAGTGAGAGACGAACGCATCACAACCGCAACATAGCAAATAAGCAACAAGCCCAACACCACACACATGGCAACAAGCCAAATCATAATAAACGAGGAGACAATCCCACAAAGTCATCAGCAATAGCAACCTAAGAATATCCATCCCAACTTCATACCCGAAGGCTTAGCATGCTTTCTCCATCAATAATTGTCACGACCCAATTTAGGATCGCGCGGGCACCTACCTTTCCCACCTCGGTAGGCGAACCCTCAATCAATAACACATTAATCAAGTAAAGACAATTTGAATATTCTAATAACTAAGTACGATTAACAACGGAATTCAATTACCTAATAAACTCCAATATAGAAATTTTACAACCATTAAATAAATAAAGACTCTTTTCAAGTTCCCACGACCTGGTCTAGACTAGTACAAGAGCGACTAAATGATAGAAATTACAACAACACTATAAAACCCAACCTCCATCAGGGAATGAAGTGGGAGGAGGCCTTTAGATTAGGCACCGCGCATCTCCGAACATGTTGCAATCAATCACCTAAAACACTTTACACCCGAAAAGGGTGTAGCAAGAGTAGTATCAGTACAATCAATGAGTACTGAGTAAGTGTCATAGGCCGACAATGGTTAGAAACACATATCAGTAAAAGAAGTCATAAATTAACATGATCAGCAAATAAATCAAGTCCTACATCTATTTACCGCACAATATGACACCAAGACCCTTAACTCATTCACCTTCTGCTAATAATCAGAAGCCATATCCACAACAATAGCACAACAATCATATATCATTAATACCATTCGTTTTTACTCTAGGAGTTGACTCTTCACTATGATATCTTTAGTCTACTTCCTTTAGAGGCCAAACATACAACTGATCTTACGAACGATCCACAAGACAAACCAACCAGTAAAAGCCACAGATAATCGAAGACAAGTATACATCCTCGCCTAAGTAGCATCTAATCCTAATTGTGCCAAGTCTCAATATATCAATTCGAATCCAACATCACAAGTAAACACCAAATCATCTCAAACAAGCCATAATGCAATGCAATGGAATGATGTATGAATGCAATGTAATGTTATGTCAATGTGGTGTACACATGTACTCCGGATAGAAATATCGACATCTCGATAGCACAACCCAATGTGACTCGCGGTGCCACCCGTCCCGAATCTTTGCCCAACAGACAGAGGGGACCCCGGATTTTTGCCCACGGGGGGTTCTCACCGACACCACTCTGGGGTACCGGCGGAGTCCATGCACTCGCTCAATCAACGATTTCGAAACGAATATCGGATATAGGCCTCTCACGTCACTCAAGTAAAAATCGAGCCCAGCTCATCATAGTGTTTCATTAAGTATCATCAATATCTTAACAGTATATCATGAAGAATGAGAGTGCGTGCAATGCATGTATCATCATCAATAATCATGCTCAATATCACAAGTACCAATAATGGTACGCCAACAATATATCCGAATCACTAACACCAACAATGGGTGCGCCAACAATATATCTGAATCACAAACACCAACAATGGGTGCGCCAACAATATATCAGAGTCACCAATACCAACATGGGTATGCGAACACTATCATCAATATCTACACAAGTCATACGGAATTCTATCCACGTACCAACATCAAATTAAGGTACCACCATAGCACAAACAAGTTGTAACAATAATTCTCAATACCAATTACTCACTCATGGCATCAAGCCAACACAATAGATCAAATCAGTCGCAATACAATATTACCGCTCTTCCTATATTAGCCTATTAGCTTCATACAAGTAAATTCACCTCCTACTCACAAGGCATTCATTCCTACTCAGTCTAGAACTCAATCGCAACCGTTGGTACATTTTATCCTTCCATTTATCAACTAGATTCACTATTAATAGCATAACATACTTAATCACATATTACGAAAATTCTCATCGTGAGACGCAGAAAATATGTATCACCTACTACTCCCAAGTCATATAAAATCCACCGATACTCACGAAAACCAATCAAGCATCCTAAAGAATCTACTGGCCACAAGCCCCAACATACAAATATCCAATTCCTATACATGCATTCTCCGTTCCTTCAAATACATGAATATAGCAAACTAACCGGAGTCTACCGAAAAGGAAGTCGTAACCTACCTGGCAGCCGAATAGGTGCCACGAACCCACACATTTGCCTTGTCTTTCGAAGCATCTCTAAATAATCAAACTCTATTCACATGTAAATTCTATGTAAGAAACCATGAAGAATGATATCCATATTGACTACTTTCTATTCGGGTTAAATTCCACCCTTAATTTAGGGAAAACGGGTCTCATGGCCAAAACAAGAATTTTATGGTCAAAATACTGAATTCAATACCAAAAGGTCAAAACCTATTACTATAATCATAGGAATACTCAATTAATTCTCAAAATCATCAATTATATGAAAGCCCCAAATTTGGGTCTAAGAACACTAACTTTGATTCAAGAATTTCAACTCTAGAATGTAAGATTATTTATTAGCAAGCCTAGATATAACATTACCTAGCATGAACAACAACAATTACTCATAACTTTGGAAGCCAATTTGATTTTAAGGTCCTTTTAAGAAAAACCCTATAAACCACTTGTGATTCTGAGGATTCTATGGTTAGATTAGGAATTAGGAGATGAAGCTAAATGATTATGGAGCCAAGAACCTTACCTTAGTGGAGAAATAGGTAGAAAACCCTTCAGTTTGCCTCTCTCTAGCCCTTAGAATGAAATAAGAATAATGACTCAGTGTCTAGGGTTTTTACAAATATAGATGTATTCTGGTATAGCGATACCGCTGTAACAGCCATCGTGCCGCCCCAGCGGTACCGCACCAGCGGTGCCCAGACCGCTACGACGGTCTAGTCCTACATCTCTAAATGTCGCTCCATCGGCACCCTCACCGCTCTAGCGGTGCCACTGTAGCGGTCCTAGTGCGGCTGCGGCGGACACCAGTTAATTAGAAACCAGAAACAGTTCAACTTTTTTGTAAAATCAACCCCGAAACTTGACTATCATTCGAGACCCAAGATACACAAACAACATATGCAGATATACATAAAAACGCTCTACGAACTCACCCGCGGCTTCAAATTTCCCAAATAAGGTCTCATTGACCAATTCAACTCTCGATCAAAGGTTCTCACTTAAGGTCAAGATTTCTCACAAGACAAAATGAACACTAACAAGGCTAAAAAACAGTCAATAAGGGAAAAAAAAATCACGCTAACGACCAAACGGATCTTTACAATAATTAACTTATATATATGCTTCGCTAACTGATGTCTAACCGTAAGGTAAGCCGTAACCTTCCTCGTTGCCGAGCTGGTGCCTCGAACAATCAGATCTGAGCTTGACCTTCGAAAGAGCCTCTGAATACTCAAAGTCTATCCATTATTGAATTCTATGATAGAAATGGGAAACAACAGTACCCATATTTCTATACATTCGTTCGAATAAAAAATAACTAAGGAAAAGAGCGAAACCGGGCCCACAAGGGTAAAATGGGTATTTCAAAGGAATAGGTAACCCAATGTTCTAGAAGTCCAATTCTACTCTCCAATTGCTAATTTGGCTCAAGTATTGGTAAATTTCATCATTCAAAGCAAAAACCCCCAAATTATACATAAACCCTAGTTTTTCCATATTCAAATTCTTAACTCAAATGGAAGATTCAAGCCTATTGGTTACTAATTAATGAAATACCATGCTTGGATTAGTCAAACCCATCAACTAATCTCACATTTAAAGCGTAAAATTCAAATAACAAAGTTAAGGTTAAGACTCACCTCTCCAACAAGCTTTTCTAGATTCCATCATAGATTACTAGTTTAGGAAGGTAAATAACAAGAACTAGGTGGAAGAGACTTACCCTAAGATGATTCTACTCTGAAAATACTTCAAATCTCCCTTGAGTTACTTTGGAGAACTAATTTTTGGAATGGGAAATGAATGGTTCAAATTAGGGTATTTAATGATCTTGGAATAGCGTCTTTCGCTCCAGCGGAAGACTGCCCGCTGTCGCGCATCTGCCTTAGCGGAATTCTATCCACTGGAACGAATTCCCAAGGAATCCCATACTTCCACTCTCGTGGATCAGGCCTCACTGAGGCGAGTCTACTGGGGCGCACCCAGTCTCTCTGGGAAAGTCACCAGAAACCAAAATTTCCTGGCTTTACACCAAGTCCTTCCCAAATCTCGACAATCACTCGAGGCCTTCCAGATACAAACCAAAATTTCCAGATACAAACCAAACATGAACACGCACATAAAAATATGCTGCAGACTCACTCGTGGTCTCGTAATTCCTATTGGAGGACTATTTGACCGGGTAACACCCAATGGCCAAAAGCCAACTTTCTAACCAATAACCCAAATCTCTCCCGAGTGCCTCGAGAATTGAACTGAATATCCCACCATGTCATAATTGACCCTCTGGACCTCATGGAATCGATGGATTTTCTAAAATGGTCCGCCTACCCAAAAGTCCACTAGCGATTAAAGGTTTTTCACTTTAAAAGTCAAATTCTCATAAGTCACCATAAAACTCGCCCGATTACCTCGGGAACCATGTCGCCTATCCCCGCGGTTCAAAATCATACTAACAGGGCTCGAGAAAGGGTCAACAGGGGAAAATGAGTCAAAATTCAATAATGACCAAATGGGTCTTTACAGAGGATACGAGCGCATCTGCGCAAATCGCTAGGTAGAAACCTATTAAATTCCCCATTTTGAGATTAGACTTTTCATTCACATATTTGGAGCCTTGGGACTCAATTTAAGGATATTTTTGAGGGATTTACAAGATTCATAAAGTAGGAAAGTTTCTAATCTTCCTAATTCCATTATATTATCAATTATTATGCGATTCCATGCTAGAAACCATGATTTTGGATTGGGAAATTGTGGGTTTATGAACCCTAAGTCTAAAATAAGGATTTCTTCAATTAATCATGAAATTGATGTTGGATTTGACTGATTCTTTTTATCTAAACGCCACAGATTATGGGTGAACTATTTATGAGTTGAATTTTTTATTTTACCCTTCGGGGCTCGAAATTCTATTTTGGGGGTGCTTTTGAAGTACGAAATTAAAGTATAGCGTTATGTTTATCATTGGAATCGTATAACTTCCGAGAGTAATAATTTGATGATATTGAACCCTATTTGCAACGAAATATGGTTTTGACGTTCAAGGTTTGGAACGAGGTTTTCCGGTTGACTTTCTAGACCCGAATCTTTATATAAAAATATGGGTTTAGATTGACTTGTATTATTATGTATAATCTGTGTTTGAATAGATTAGGATCTTTCAGAGGCTCTATAAAAAGGCAAGGCTTCGATGTGATTAACAGACTCCTATCCAGGCACATTGAGACTTTTGACGTTAATTGAAGCCTCGTGGCTCGTATAATTGGATTAATAATAGAGGATAATGGGGGTAACAAAAGGGGATCCCGATACTTTTGAGGTGACGAGCACTTGTATCGGGTACTGGTGCCAGGATATGGGTATTTGTTTAACTTCAATTGTATAGTCTAGTCTGAATGCCATTCTTTAGGCATTATCTTATAGAATTGATTGATTTGTGTATGTGATTCATATATGAGGTCCCTTATTTATTGCTTCTATGCTTATTGCATGTCTTATCTGTGATTGTATGTCCTCATCACTCTTAAATAGTAAATACTCATTCAAATCTGGAAAAGAGCTAAAGTTGGAGTATTTATTACTTCTCTCGGTTTCTTACGTTATGCATGCCATATTCATGCTTCATATAGTAACTCATGTAATTCTGAGGATGCATTTGTGATGCGAGGGTAAATGGCTCCGGACGGAGTGATGACGGAATTTTGAGCCGGACTGGCTAGAGACATGTAATGTTAGCCTAAGGTCGGGTATCGTGATTTGGAGCCTACGGGGCTGAGTACTGTGATTTGATTCCAAAGATGGCTTGGAACCCGAAGAGAAATTCGGAGTTGGTATATGGACCTCGCGAGTCGCCCAAGGGTCACGATTCATAGAATTTGAACGTGTGTGTACCGTGTGATGGAAAAGGATTGCATTGCATAGCATTTTCTTATCATGACATCTCCCTGATTTCTAGTTGTATAACTTACTTGAATTTTTGTGTGTTGCCATTAAATGCTCATTTGTATACTTGATGGACTTGAGGATTTAGAAGGTTTTACCTAGGCTTGTAACTTGACATTATTTTGTTCTTTATGATTATTATTATTATTGTGGACTAATAGCGGTTAAGTGTGGAAGTAGTATTTGTAGGCCAACCCTCATCTCCATTTTCGTTAAGGTCGGATGATGATACTGCTTAGTACACGTTGTTTCCCGTACTCATGCTACACTTGTTGCACCCTGTTGTGTGCAAATTATGTTCCCAACACTAGTGGACCTGAAGACTACGCCGATCGTTAAAGAGGTTGTTCTGGAGAGTTCGGGGTGAGCTACATGACGAACCGTTGCACTGAATTTTCCCTTAGTCCATTCTTGTACTAGTGACACCGGATTTTGGGAGTTTTAACTCTTTCTTTATGTTTTTAAGACTATCAGATTTATTAAGACTTTAAAAATGACTTGTGTGATTTCTTTTCTTCATTAATTTCATTATTAAATTATGCTAACGGGTTGTGGATGGCTTACTAACTTGGTGGGAGTTGTTCCTTTACCGCCTTTTAAATTGAATCGTGACAAATTGGTATCAGAGCCTTAGGTTCATCAGTCTCACAAGTATAAGAACAGTGTCCAGTAGAGTCTTACAGATCGGTACGTTGAGCTCCGTACCTATCTTCCAGAGGCTATAGGACATCTTAGAAAACTCTAATATTTCATTTCTTATCATGCGTACTTGATTCTAATGGATTTTAAGAGTTTCTTTGTTTCACTCTCTCATAGCTAGTGAGGACACGATCAGCCGCAGTTAGAGACTAGGAGCTGGCACCCGCGCCCATACCTACTGCCACAGTTGCTCGTGAGAGAGGCAGGGGACGTGGTAGAGGGCGAGGCACGGCTAGAGCCCACATTTCTACACCAGCCAGAGGCCGAGCACCAGCTGCTGCTCAGGCCCATGCTAGGGATATGACTTCGAACCCAGAGGAGATTCGGGTGGAGGAGCCAGTTCAAGCGGATGAGGTTTGACCCGCCTAAGCACCAGTTGGATTCATTACTACTTATGTTTTTCACGATACTTTGGTGTGCATTTTGTGATTCTTTTAGGGTATGGCCTTGGAGGTCATACTACCGGCTACTCCAGAGGATTCTCAGACCAGAGTTGAAGCTCAGACCCCTGATCTGATGGTTTTACGTAGGATATAGGACCCCAGGGGCATAGCCAACTCCTGTTGTGGCTCTATGTTTCAGGGTTGGCTAGTTTCGAGTGTTGCTATTTTTCAAGTTTCCTTACCTACTATGATAGTTGAGGAGCAGAAGAGGTGGGATAAGTTTGAGAAGATGAAGCCACCACAGTATGATGGGCGTCCGTATGATGATGCGTATGAGTTTCTGGTTAGTTGTCATGATTGATTGCACAATTTGCGGTTGGTTAAGTCTAACGGAATTCATTTAGTAGAATTTTAGAAGTTTGGCCCTGCTAAGTAATGGTGGAGGGTTTTTATTGAGACTAGGCCAGCTGGGTCACCTCCACTACTTGGGTTGAGTTTTCTCGCATGTTTCTAGAGATTTGGGTTCCCCGTAACTTGAGGGATGAGAGGCATGAGTAGTTTGATAGGTTAAAGCATCATGGGATGTCTGTGACCGAGTATGAGATGGTGTTTCACTCCTTGTCTCGCCATGCTTTGTCCGTTCTACCAGATGAGACCGAGAGAATTAGGAAGTTTATCAGCGGGCTATCTTATCCTCTTCGACTTGCAGTAACACATATGGCAACTTCAGGAGGTATTTTTCAGGTAGTGGTAGACGTTGCAAGGAGTTTCCAGTCTATTAGGTGTCAGGAGTTAGGGGATAGACTTGTCACGACCAAATCGGAGGGCCGTGACGGGCACCCAAAGCTAACCTGCTGAGCACCACATGAGATACATGCATCTCAAAATCATACTTGAGTGGGCCATAAATTGTAAGGGACGCATGCCCAAGAGATATATACATACATACGTCGTTTAACTGTGCCCGTGTATATAAGCCGGCAAGGCTATCCAAATGATATAACAAAATATGGACCGAGAAGGACAGAGGACAACTAACTGTACACATCTGTCCGCGAGCCTCTACATGGAGTACTTAATATAATAAGGACGGGAAAGGACCCCGCCATGCCCATATGTACACAAAGGAATCATACCAAACTAGACTGCATCTCCGAGACAAGTGGAGTGCTCCTGTACAACGCTGAGATGGTAGCCTAAGGGTCTGATCAGTCTCCCTCTCTACCTGAGGGCATGAACGCACCGTCCGCAAATAAAAGGACGTCAGTACAGATAAAGTACTGAGTATGTAAGGCATAAAATAACATGAGAGAGACATAGAAAATGTAGGATAAACGAATGTAATATATACATCTGAACTATCTCTGTGAGTCAATGATATACAAAAATATTGTTTATGCATACATGTCAAGCATCTGTGGGCATCATCATCATCATTGTATCATCATATGACCAGCTGATCAGGTAGTAGTGAGTATATAACGTCGTCACCTTCCCCATACCCCATCTCTCTCTCTCTCTCTCTCTCTCTCTCTCTCTATATATATATATATATATATATATATATATATATATATATATATATATATATATATATATATATATATAGCCCCCGAGGGTCACGGGTTTGTATATGCGCATATAGTTCCCGAGGGGTCACGCATCTATATATGCATATATGTAAAGGAAATGAAATGCATAAACATGATGGAAGTACGAGTAACTCTAAAGATCATCTTGGATCTAAATAAAGGCTTCCTAAATAAAACAATATGGAACATGAATCGAATGGGTCATCCCTAACTCTAAGAATAGAATCATTATGGATAAACATTACGTATACGTCTTGTTCATAAGGATCATGTCAAAAAGAAGGAAAGGGACAGCCTTAACATACCTCATCGTCTACTTAACCACTCAATGTCTATCCTCCCAAGCTTGTAAATCTACATTCAAGATGATTCACACTAAGATTAAGTCGTTGAAATGCTTATAAGATCAAACTAAACTATTAGGTAAGCCAATGAAATTTGGGCAGCATTTCCCCTATATCACCTCCTTCCATCACACTCCAAAACAACTCCCAAACATCAATAACAACATCAACAATATCTTACCTAGGAAATTACATTCAAACTAGACTCAAATCCATCCAAAACTTCTTTTTATATTCAATCCGTAGCCATCAACTACAACACAACATTTATGACTTTTTCTCCATAACTCTTTTCACTTATATGACTTGTTTAATCTTTAAATCAACTCAACATAAGAAACAAGATGAATTTTATACCTTATACTTGAAGAACTTTAGCCACACCAACTTACTCCAAGCTTATTTACCACAACTTCATCTAGAAGCAAGAACCAACACTCTCTATGAACTAGTGAGAATTTTATGGCTTGATCTCTTCTTGATTTAATTTGGGATGTTTATGGATGTTTGAGAGAGATTAGAAGGTCAATAGGGATTTATTTTGATGAATAATTAAGGCCCCAAGTCGTGGGAAAACTTATTTATAGGCTAGAATAAAAGTCCACCGCCTTTCAATTTTCTAGAAATTTCAGGCAAAGTACGGCCAACAAGTGCAGGCCGTACTTCAAATTACGGGCCGTACTTTCAACCCGTACTTGGGATGGTCAAAATCCAACTTTCTTGAAAATTCAGGTAAAGTACGTCCAAAATGTACAGGACGTACTTCAAAGTACGAGCCGTACTTTATTTCGTACTTCTCAGAATGTGATTTGTCAGTTGCATTGGAAAGAAGACTCACTGAACTTGAATTTAAATAGGTTATGCATTCCATAACTCCTCTTATTCTAGGAGATATACCTCTCTCAAGTTGGACCAAAAATTTTTGTCCAAAATTCTGCCAAGTTTTCCCAAATTTTCGACAGACTTAATTTCTTCGATTCACTTGATCCCAAAACCTTTAGACACTTGTTTAGCACTTGTTAGAAGTCCTCGTTAACCTTATAAGGGTTCCATGACCTCTCCGATCTTATGATAGTTTACCTACGATACAATGATGCGAAAATTTTTGAGGTGTAACATCCTTCCCCCCTTAGGAACATTCGCCCTCGAATGTTAGACTCTTAAGGGTCTTACAAAAATTATGGCAGAGTTTTCCTTGTAATTGTACCACTACCAACCTGTCACAACAACCCAAAATATACAATGCCACACAGGGCCACAATAAGCAATATCAATAATGGCCTCACACGACCAGTAATCATAAAGAATGAAACGATACGCACCTGAAGCTAATGATGTATCTGTCTAGACCTCCTCTGGAAGCGAAAATAAGTGTAGATACCTGGATCTCATATTTTCCTCTTCCCAAGTCATCTGCTTAACATTCTTATTTCTCTAGAGAACTTTAACTGAAGCTACATCCTTATTCCTAAATCTTCGAACCTGTCTATCCAGAATGGAAATGAGAACCTCTTCATATGATAGTTTCTCAGTAATCTGAACATCATCAATAGGCATGACTCTCGAAGGGTCTCCAACATACTTACGAAGCATCGATATATGGAAGACCGGATGGACTGATTCTAAATTTGAAGGTAGATCTAGCTTATAGGCCACGTGGCCCACGCTACGTACAATCCTATAAGGCCCAATGTACCGAGGACTAAGCTTACCCTTCTTACTAAATCTCATAACGCCTTTCATAGGCGACACCTTCAAGAATACACAGTCATCAACTTGGAATTCTATGTCTCGTTGACGATTATCTGCATAAGACTTCTGACGACTCTGAGCTGCCAACAATTGATCCTGAATAAACTTGACTTTTTCCACTGCTTGCTGAATCAGATTTGTCCCTACTAACTTAGTCTCCCCCACTTCGAACTATCTAATAGGTGACCTACACTTCCGCCCATATAAAGCTTTATACCGGGCCATCTGGGTACTGGAATGATAACTGTTATTGTACGCGAACCCAATAAGCGGCAAGTGATTATCCCAACTACCTTCGAAGTGTATCACACATGCCTGTAATATATCCTCAAAGGTCTGAATAGTACGCTCAGCCTGCCTATCTATCTGGGGGTGGAATGCGGTGCTCAGACTCACCTGAGTCGCTAAACCCTTTTGGAACGACTTCTAGAAATTGGCTGTAAACTTCGCACCTCTGTAAGAAATAATGGATATTGGAGTACCATGAGGTCGGACTATATCCTTAATGTACAACTTCGCATGATCCTCGACTGAGTAAGTAGTCTTGACAGACAGAAAATGGCCTGATTTTAAGTCTATCAGCAATCACCCATATGGAATCAAACTTACGCTGAGAACGGGGCAAGCCTATAATGAAATCCATATTTATTTCTTCCCATTTCCATGTCGAAATCTCGATAGCCTGCAATAATCTACGGGTCTTCTGATGCTCATCTTAGCCTATTGACAGTTAGGACATTGGGCTACAAACTCTGCTATGTTTTTCTTCATTCCGTCCCCCTAGTAAACATCTTTAATATCATGATACATCTTTGTCGTCTCCGGATGAACAGAATAACGGGAGTAATGAGCCTCTCCCATAATCTGACGACGTAGCCCTGCAACATCAGGAACACATAGTCTTCCTCAATATCTGAGAACTCCATCTTCAATAATCTAAAATGATGACTTTTTCTTCGGAGGAGTTGTGTCTCTATAATGAACTAACATAGGATTCTTGTACTGGCGCTCCTTAATCTCGGCTACTAAAGATGGGACCGTTGAGTCCTGAATAGTAACCCATGTATCTCCCGAGTCCAACAATCGAACTCTTAGGGTAGGTAACTGCTGAAGCTCACGAACTAACTCCCTTTTCTCTGGCCGAACATAAGACAAGCTACCTATGGATTTGTGGCTAAGGGCATCGGCTACTACGTTCTCCTTCCCAGTATGATATAAGATATTGACATCATAGTCCTTCAATAGCTCCAACCATCGTCTTTGACGTAAATTCAACTCCTTCTGCTTGAAAATATACTGAAGGCTCTTATGGTCCGTGTAGATATCAACATAAACGCCATACAAGTAGTGCCTCCACATCTTCAATGTATGAATCACTGGGGCTAGCTTTAGATTATGTGTTGGATAGTTCTTCTCGTGCCTCCACAACTGCCTTAAAGCATAAGCTATAACTTTACCGTGCTGCATCAACACACAACCTAACCCAACAACTGAAGCATCACAATAAATGACATGTCCTTCCGATCCATCCGAAAGTGTTAGAACTGGGGCCGAAGTCAATCTGTTCTTCAACTCCTGAAAATTACACTCATAAGCTTTTGTCCACTGGAACTTAGCTGATTTCTGAGTCAGCTTCGTGAGTTGTGCCGAAATGGAATAAAATCCCTTTACAAATCTCCTATAATAACCTATCAAGCCCAGAAAACTACGAACCTCCGTTGGCGTTGTGGGTCTAGGCCAATTCTTTACGGCTTCAATCTTCTGCGTGTGCACCCTGATACCATCAGCTGAAATAATGTGCCCCAGAAAAGTCACAGAGTTCAACCAGAACTCACATTTAGAGAACTTTGCATATAGCTTTCGATCTTGGAGAAATTTAAGAACAACATGTAAATGGTCTACATGCTCTGCCTCCGATCGAGAGTATACCAGAATATCATCGACAAACACAATCACGAACAAATCTAAGAAAGGCTAAAATACACTATTTATCAAATCCATGAATACCGTCGTTGCATTAGTCAACCCAAACGACATTACGCGAAACTCAAAGTGTCCATATCTGGTTTTGAAACCTGTCTTCGGAATGTCTTTCTCTCTAACCCTCACTTAGTGATGCCCTGATCTCAAATCTATCTTCGAGAACCATTTAGCACCCTACAACTGATCAAATAAATCATTAATCCTCGGGAGTGGATACTTATTCTTTATTGTCACCTTATTCAGCTGCCTATAATCAATCCACATCCATAAGGATCCATCTTTCTTTCTCACAAATAACACTAGTGCTCCCCACGGTGACGTACTAGGCCTGATAAAGCCTTTCTCAAGCAAGTCTTTCAACTGCTTCTTCAATTCCCTTAACTCAGCAGGCGCCATTCTATAAGAGGAATGGATATTGGCTTAGTATCTGGTAATACGTCAATGGAAAAGTCAATCTCCCATTCTGGTGGAAGACCTGGAAGCTCGTCCGGAAATACATCTCGAAACTCATTAACTACTGGAACAGATTGAAGTGTCGGTGGCTTTGCTTCTGTATCGTGAACTAGTAATAAATGATAAATTCAACCCTTGGCAATCATCTTTCTTGCCTTAAGAGAGGAAATAAACCTACCCATCGGTGATGTTGTATTACCCTTCCACTTTTGAACTGACTCTCCTGAAAACTAGAATCGAACCATCTTTGTTTTACAATCAACATTAGCATAACAAGAGGCCAACCAATCTATACCCATAATGACATCAAAGTCTACCATATGTAACTCAACCAAATCTGCCATGGTATGATGATCACAAACTATAACCACACAGTTTTTATATACTCGTCTAGCAATTACTGGTCACCAATAGCTGTAGACACCTCAACAGGTTTAATCGAATCGGGTTTCACCCCGAATTACCAGCAATAAAAGGAGTAACATATAACAATGTAGAACCTGGATCTATTAATGCCGACCGGCCCGGT
>NC_081345.1:5697691-5772420 GCF_029784015.1 Lycium ferocissimum | reverse complement strand
CTTTAAAGGCACGAATAATCTTTAATGTCCTCAATATTTCATCTATGCCTGTTGATTTTCACCCCGGCCCCAAACACTTTGAGGATTAAAATTTAAAAATCACGGCCGGACTAGCCGACCTATCATTTGGGTTTGGTTTTCCGCCGCTCGTGCCCGGGCGGAACCCAATCGCGCTAAAAAAGCCGGCCACTTGCCGCCCGGGGAAGAATGGCGGGGGGAACCGGAGGCGGGGGTGAGCCGGAGCCGAAGCCCTTTCGTTTTTTTTTCCAGGGGGGGCGGGTGGGAATGTCACCCCCCCGATCTCACTAGGGTGGAGGGCCCCCGCCCCGCAACCGACCCGAGCAACCCACCGACTCTTACTACGTCCCAAAATTTTTTTTTTTTTGAATCCTAAGTCAAGTATACAAATAGGATTGCTAAAAAATTCCCTTTTTGTCGTTTTCAAATCAAATAAAATAGTAATGTACAAAACTTGTATCATAGAAAGTATTGCCCCCCCAAACCCCACACTATGTCCGCAAAGTCTCTAATTTTTGACAAGACATCATAGCAACACACCGACTCGACGACACCTGCACGAGGGAGTTGCCAATTTTCGGGGGACATCATCTCGCCCCGGGTTGGGTTGGGCCGTACCCCCGGATGAAACGAAATTAAAAAGAAAACCGACTAAATGACCGAGTATGTAAGGCTAACGAAATGGTAGAAAAGGAGCAGCCGGAGTAAGGGGGACATATGGGGATGCCCCGGGGGCGAAGTCAAACCCGTAGGTACAGGAAGGCGGAACGGGCTCTTAAGCGCGAACGTGCCCCCATCCAAAACTATGCCGGGGAACGGTGCCGACCCCATTTACTTCCCGGGCGAATGCCCCGATCCATTTGTATAAAATACGTACGTATTTTTTCAAAAACACCATTTTCATAATAAAAAAAAAGGGAAAAACCCCATTTTGCCGAGGCGTGGGCTCCGATCCATTTAACCCCTTATCCCGCGCCCCGGCACCCCGCGCCCCGGACGATATCATACCCCTCCAACCCATCGTGGCCGTGCCCCTATAGCCCCCCCCCTTTTTTCCCCCATTTTTCCCCATAACATATACATATACGTATACTTATACATGTATCATGTCGTAGCAGCGGGGGGAGCCCGAAAAAAAGCTATAGCCCCCCCAGGACGTAAGGCTCGAACCTCCGATTGTATTAGGAAAAATTTATGGGTTTTTATCTCCCCTTTGAAAGGACTAATAATAAGGCGAGACTATCAACGAAGGAAAAAATTTTTTCCGGGAAATCAAAAAACAGGGTCATAACTTTCATTTCATATACTTTGAAACCTTTAAAATAGTCATTATCCCAAAATAGCTTAACATTTCATATCGTAAATTTTTAAAAATTTTTAAATTTTATCCTTGACATTTTCGTTCTAGTCATTTCCTCAATCTAGCATCATCATGGTCACCCCAAAATCAAGTCGTTGTTTTGGTCATAAAATTTTTCGAAAATCGTAAAATTTGGGATTTTGGAGAAAAGGATTTTTTTGGAAATCATTCATAAATTTTTTAGAAGGAAAATCATGCTTTGAAATCATAACTTCTAACTTTTTGAAAAATAAGGACGCTAAGGGAGCATTTATAAAATCGCAACGTATGATTCATGTCATAGAAGGAAAAGGGACGAGCCTTAACATACCTCGCGCCGCGCCTTACTAGCTACGCTTGTTCGTCCAACTTGTTAGTCTACATTCAAGAAGATCGACACTATCGTTAGGTTCATTATCATATGCCTCTCTTAATCCTTCAAATACATTTACTTGTTATCTGCCGAAATTTCGGCAGCATCTCCTCTCGTAAATACACCCGTACGAGAATCTAACTGGCTAATTTTTAATCAATGTTACGGAATTCAACCCGGCCAAATTATCAACAACAATACCAAAAATCATGCCAATAATATCAACATCACAACACTTTTATTCATAACAATATGTTCCATAAACATCCCACACGATGTTTTTCAACATAACAACAACAACGTACGGCTTCCTTTCGTCCCAATCGAGGAGTATAATCTCGCCAACAAACTAACAATATTATATACCATCTTTACATATATAAATCAGTCCATACACATGGCCACAACATGTTCAAACAGCTCATAAACACAATCGCTTCAACACAACACTTTACGTACCCTTCATAACTATTTCTCGTTTTTAAAGCTAGACCTTAAAATAAACTCAACACGAATAGGATGAATAAAATGCCTTATATTTGAAGAAACTCAGACACATAAAATTTTCTCCAACGCCACACTTGAGTAGAAAGAAGAACAATCACCTTTCACGGACTAGTTTGGCGAAATCTTGTTAAATTCTTGATTTATCAAACTGTAATATTTGGGAGAAGTTTGAGAGAATTCTAGAAATTTTAGAATGCTAATATTGCTGAAAAAATAGGATTTATGGGTATTTATAGCACCCCTAAGTCGGGTTTCACCTTCCGTTGACCTCCCCACGTGGGGCCCGCGGTTTCTCTTTATTATTTTTTGGCAGCTTAAGGTCTCTCTCTTAAAATGGCCATAACTTTTGATTCCGACATCGTGTCAGGGTCCACAACCTACCGTTGGAAAACTAATTCAATTATCTGCAACTTTTATTTCTGGGAGTTTTCCCAAATTCCAAACGTATAATGCCGTGTTTGCCCCTTAAAGTCGGTCAGTCGTCGAAACGTTTTCTTAAATCGTCCTTTTGGAGGGCTTACACTCATTTTTACTTATGGGTCCTTCTAAGACTTCGCTCAACTTCACATGTACTACCCATATATCTTTATATGTCTTTTATAAAGTCCGATGGGCGGGCCCCACCTTGGCTTATGGTTACAAGGGCTATCCTCGAGTGATCACGTTAACCTGTTTATGCACTACGCTCTCAAATTCCATATATATACATTCTCATACTCAGATAATATAATCTTTATCCCCGATCCTTGTGTGAAATTCTGCTTGCCCCTTGGTCTTCCGCATTATTTAGTGAACCATTTTGCGAATTCATCTTTTTACCCCTTAACTTTTCCCCGATATTTCCATACTACTCGATATTCCTAACCAACTTGTACATTAAAATAATTTTGGGGAGATGGTCATTCCCTTTATCTTTGCCACGACTACCTTGAAATATCCGAACGTATAAAATACGGGATATAACGATTTGAAACCTATTATGTGATTCACCCTCATCAACAGGAACAAGAATCTAAGTCTTGCCCTTTCCTCGCTACAAGCTTTTCCCTTTGGCATTTCCGAAATCACAGAATGGAGAAAATCATATAATACGAAATTTTTATTAGGGTTTTAGACGAGACACTTTCGATTTTTGTTTTTTTTTTTCTTCTTTTGATTTTCATATTTTTACGCTGATAATCATAGAAAACTATTCCACTTGCATATTTGTTTACATACATAAGCCCTTCGACTAACAGAATAATATAAATACATATACATATGATGAGAACTGTGAGACCATACTACCCCCACTGATACAATAACGGATACGCGGAAACGGGAAAATTAAGAAGATAAACAAAGGAAAAGAAAAGATAGATAATTTGACACAACTTAAGATTCAATTTAGCAACGAAGTTATATAAAACTAAGACCTCTAAATTATCATCTAAAGAAACACCAAATTCTTAAGTGACCTCGAGGAATCGAATCCCAAGCAACCAACCTCTCAACAACACAAACAATGAGAGCCAAAGGCCTCTCTGTTTCTCTCTCTAGAGACAACCCTAAAACACTCAAAATATTCATAATTCATCAAAAGTCACTAAGTGAATAAAAGACAAGCTATATATACAAGCTAAGTAAAAAGAAGACTAATAAGCGACTACAATGCTACTGCCAATGAAGTAAGGGCCTTGTTTGGTAATTTAGTGTAGTCTTGAATTCAAGGATTGCCTTCAATGGCCAAACACGTCCCCTCTCGCATAGATGGCCCTCTAATCAACCTTGCATGCATGGCCTTCTTGCAATCATAACCCTCTTTGCGCAAAGTAGCCACTTCTGCACAACAGCCTCAAGTAGCCATCTTCCGACCTTGAATCCCAAAGCTTGCAATTGTAGCCACTTTAAGAGGCAAGCCTTGGGACTTGAGCTTTTAAACCTTCCATCCAAGCTGTCTCCCATGTCTTGAGGGCCATCATGTGGACCTCCAGCGGTCTTCAAAGACTCGTTTCGCGAAGGCTCGATGGAATTGGTCTTGTATCAGGAATTCTTCGGACTCGAGAGTTGTATGCAAAATTCTCAAAATGCAAGTTTTGGCTAAATTTTATGACTTTACGGGCCATAATGTCTCTCGACTGATGGCATTCGAGTGAATGTTTAAAGATTGAGGCTGACGAAGACTTGTGAGAGCTGTTGACGGGGTCCTGCCCGGGGTTAGGGGTATTTGAAGATTTGTGGGATTCTCCTTTATTTCGACCATTAACGAAGCTAACCAAATCGAAAAATTTCCGGGGAATCTGTGAACAGTTTCCAAAGAAGGATCGAAACTTTTGTCCGATCCGACACCTTTAAAAACTCGAGGTTATGTGTGTAGGATGCCTTTGGTGTTGGATAGGGTTTTTATTTATGCGACGTTAAAGTCATTGCCTATGCTTCCGGGGCGAAAAAAGGGAAAAATTATCCAACCGCCTCGAATTTGGGGGTTTTATGCCTAAAAATGGGAGACATTTTTTGAAGGTGTAATGTTGATATTTATCGATCACGAGTCTCCAATATATTTTCGGAGAGTTGAATCTATCGAGGTGATAGTTAAAATTTGTAAGGACTAGATGGGTTTTTATATCCCCCGGGGGAAGTATTAAATTCCCCAAATAAAAGTCTTTTAGGTCCCCCCGGAAGAAGAATTTCCGGAGCTTCCCCCGTAGCTGCCCGGGAGTTCGTTTAAGATTGGGAAGCGAAATGGTATTCACCCCAGTTTTTGTCCTTAGAAGGGGTGCAGAGCCCCAATAAAAATTTCCCCACCGAATCACAGGATCATTTCCCGAAAAGAGAAGTCGCCATTTAAATTTCTCGAGGAGTCCTTGGTACCGAGATAGGGTAGTGTTCCAAAAATTGCGATTTCCCTGTCGAATTTGAAAAAGGGTCTTATTCCGGATTCCATTCACCCAGGGGGCGATAAAGATGTATCACATCTCAAGTTAATATATTGTGGGGGGAAAAGAAAGACAAGGAACTTTAGCCAATGTCCAAATTTCCAATAATGAAAATTTAGCATCAAAGCAGGAGGATTATTGGAAGGAAACCTAGCCCAAAGGGGGAAATGATTAACAGGATTTATTGTAGGGTTGCCCCGTTCTCGGGAAAAAATGACCCAAGGGAAAGGTAATAGAAATCGCTCATTTTTCCGCGAATCACATATTCCAGGGTTTCAAAATTGTATCTTGGGAGATAGGGATTCTTTTCCCGATATCTATTATCCGATAGAGCACAAATTTACAACAAACAGATCCTTTTGAAAATTTGGGGGCCGGAGATCGACAAATTCCATTCCCCGGGAGCGAACGCCCTTTGACCCTTTGGGAAAATATGTTACGGCTTTTAAGATTTCGAGGTAGGGGGTGATTTGTTTCTTAGTTTTCATCAAAAATAGTTTCATTCCGTTCGAGGGCCCCCTAGAAGCCTATATGGAAGGGTAGACCCCAAGGGGTGGTTTTTAAAAAGGGAAAACAACTAACGGGGCCGGGAGTTGATTCAATAAGCGGTGGAAAAGATCGAGGTTATTTGAGATCGATTATTGACAGCCCAGAGTCGTAAAAAATCTTATGTGGACAACCGTCGACGAGACTTAGAATTTCGAGTTGATGATTGGGTATTCCTAAAGGTATCGCCGATGAAAGGTGTAATGAGATTTGGTAAAAAGGAAAAATTATGTCCTCGATACATTGGACCTTATAAGATTGTCCGTAAGATAATGAAAGTAGCTTGTATTTGGACTTACCCCCAGAACTTGAATCAGTCCATCCAGTTTTTCATGTATCAATGCTCCGTAAGTGTGTCGGAGATCCTACTAGAATCGTTCCTGTAGATGATGTTCAAGTCACGGAAAGGTTAGCTTATGAAGAGGTACCCATTGCCATACAAGATAGGCAAGTTTGGAAACTTAGAAATAAAGAGGTAGTCTCAGTTAAGGTCTTGTGGCGAAACAATAATCGAGAGGAAATGACTTGGGAAGCGGAAGAAGATTCGACACACTTCATTTAAAAGAATTCAAGGGAAATCGAAGATCGACGTCATCGATCAAGGAAATCAAGTGCAAGGAAGCTCTGGTCGCTACGAAATCAAGAATTCTCTTTGGAAAGAAGTTAGGTTTTCTCCAAGTGAGGCATTTCCATAAACCCATTCCTACACAATCAAAGGTGAGTTTTATGATCATTTCATGTTATTTATAATATTGAAGGGTTGAAAGACTTGGATTATGGAAGGAAGTAGAATATGGAGCTCAAATGCGAAGATAATGGTATTCTTGAATAATAGTTTGATATGAACCATAATTATTGAGATATTATGAGAATGATCTTGCTATAAATAATATTAAGAATATTGGAGAAGCTTTATATATATGAATACGACATTGGGTGATTATGGCCATGGTTATGGATGACTTTGAGAGGAATTGTTGGAATTGAATAATGCCGAACTTGACAAAGTTTATTGATCATGATGTTGTGAATGTTCTTTGATGTTTAGGAGTTGTTATATTATATGGAGAAAGTTGTAGAAACAAAGGAAGTCTTTAACGATTTAATTTTCATTAGCTTTAGCTTAAGCTCGAAGTATGTTATCGATTATCTATTTCTAGTAAGAATTCCCTTAAATGTAGAATCGTGAAACTTGGAGGAAAGCGTTTAGTTGGATAAAGTTAGAGAAGACATCAAGGTATGTAAGGCTAGTTCCTTCTTTTTCTAAGGCATGATACATATGCTCTGACTTATTTTATCTTTCGATACTCTTATATTTCGGAAACTGTAGTCTATGTTTAATAAGAGCTTCTCATGATTTAAAGGTAAGAGATATGTTATGAATATGATAATGATGATGACCTAAGTCTAGAAATTCTAAAGCTCACAGAGATACCCAAGCTTATGTTATGATATTCTTATGAAGCTAATGATTCACGGATGTTATTCATTGTTGATTAGACTCAATTATAAATGCTAGTTCCTTCGAGCGAAGGCATGATAATTATGACTACTCCATAATGGAATCGGGGTCCTCGACCTTACGTCTTACTGATAGAATTCGTAGTATCTAATCAATTTCTAATGCGTGCTTTATGATAAGTATATAATGATGAGATTACACCGTGCCTAGATGGACGATACGACACCGCGAAGGAGGGTGGGTTATGATTATACCTCGTGCCTAGTTGGCCGGGCATGACACCGCTAAGGCGGGCGGCTTATGCTTACACCGTGCCCATGTGGCCGGATATGACAATTACGCTGGGTGGTGCGGCGTACGATAGTTACCCGGATGCGTTAACGATGATGGTATATTTGATATGCATAACATGAGTTTTCCTTTAAAAGCTAAACTCGGTTGTATCTTCACCTCATGTTTCATTATTTCTATATTATGCTAGTATTATTCATACCTTACATACTCGCAAAATTTTCTTGCATCGACGTTCTTTTCTTTTTGGGCGCCGTGTTCATGCCCGCAGTGTATTGCAGAGACGGCATCCGCAGTGAGCTTATCTTATCGCCGGATTTCACAGAGCAATCGCCTACCTGCAGGTGCTACTTATGGTCATGCTATTTCGTGTATATATTTCGGGCGCGACGGGGTCTCCGTCCCGTCCTTATGTCATAGTACTCTTGTAGAGGCTCGTAACACGATACGCGGCAGCTTCGATGTCTTATGGATATCTCGTGTATGTTGTATATCATTTTTATCCATTTATTTATATATATATATATATATATATATATATATATATATATATATATATATATATTATGTGTGCATATGTTGTTTCAAGATTGTGTATGTTCGTCAGCATGACTATCATAATGAGTGGTGCTCTCGTAGTCACTTCCGGGTACCGCCGCGCGTGGCCCTAGTCGGGGTCGTGACAGAAGTAAGTGGGGGTGCTCCCCCGAGAATTTGCCGATAAACACCCACGGACCGATTCGTTTCCCTTGCCCACCCGTAGGTACGAGCTGCGCATCCACAAACAAAAGGACGCTCTTCCCCTACAAATAATGTGTACTCAAGTATATAAGGCATGAATAGTAACATGATAGAAGTACACAAGCGTAAAATAAAAGAATCGTTTATACCTCATAATACCTTTTAAGACATTTGTCATGCTTACTTAAACTTTTCTAGAAAACATTTCATATATCCACATACATACCTATACAATATCGTTACTCCTACCATAGTAAGGTTCTCAAGAATATCGCATTCCCGCCTACAATAGGACCTTTCAGAATATCGGTACCGTCGTACAGACTCGGTAACGTCCGTACCTAACCCAGCGGCGCGCATGCATTACACTCGTACCCGCCACATAGGCTCCTGTCACACACGACTATATATATACATATATAAGAGTACATAAATAAAAGCACATCATCATCATAATTATCATTATCACTATATCTTTCCCTGGTAGGATCAACTATCTTAGGACGAGATAAATATGTCACGGAGAGCACTAAGAACTACGAAGTTGGATAGCATTAGAAATGGAATTATCATCATCGCTATATCTCACCTCGAAGAACAAGTATTATGAGGTGATATCAACAATAATGGATAAAATCAAGAAACTCATGAAACAAAACCCATAATCTCATAATAACATCAAATCCATAAGCTTTGGAATCTCTAGAAATAGGATCATCTTCATCCTTATTATCATCTTAGGAAAAAATCTATCTTTAGCATCATAAGAACTTTGAGAATCATGAACTTTCAGCTTTTTGGAAATAAAGGATATTACGGAAGTCATGTACGGTTTATAAGAAAAGAACCATGCCTTTAGAAAGAAAGAGATTAGCCTTACCATACCCTTTCAGTCGCCTTAACATTAACTACTTAAAGCTTATCCCCCAAGCTCGTAAATCTACATTCTAAGAGAATTCATACTAATTTTAGGTCATCGTCACATGCTTGTCTTAAGCCTTCAAACTAAATCCTTTTAATCTCGCTCGAAATTCAGCAAATACTCGTTTAGGTCCCTAGCCCGAAATCACAATACCAACAAAAACAAAAACAATAGAAACACCAATATCAACAACACCATCATCAACATCAATATGCTCAATAAACATCCCACACGATGTTTCCCCACCCCTCAACCAATCACTAGACTTTACGAAGCTTTAACAACTAAATTTCCATGATATAATTCATAACATCCATAGTAAATAATATCCTTACCTCAATCAAGGTTGGAAAGTTCTGGAATCTTATTTATCTGTGGCCTCCTTTGATTCGTCAAGATTCGTTGTTTAGAACAAGAACTACAAGACCTTATATGCTTCCCGAGCCTAAACTCGGGGTTTCACTTGATTTGGGCTAAAAATTTTAAGTGAGTGAAGTCGGGAGAATGTTCTAGGGGATTAGTTAAGGTTTGGGGAGGTGGTTGGACGAAAATAAGGGTAAATCCCCCTTTTATATTGCTCTAGGGTCGGTTGTACCTCGACCTAAAACTTTTCGTCGTAGCGCGTGAGCAAGACCGTAGTCGCCAAGATTACCGTTAGCCGACTTGTAACGTCCATAATTCTCTATTCCTACGTCGTATCGATAAGCGATTTGTTGCGTTGGAAACTAGACTTCATGAAATTCAATTTAGGCTTTTTCTTGCTTCAAAATTCCTCATACTAAAAGATATTCTTTCCCCAATTTGGCTCATACTTTGTTGTTCAAAGTAACGCTCTATTTTTTTCCAAAGTCATACTAACGCAACTCCCCTTCCACTTAATTCTTTATAGGACCCTTCCCATTCCTCATATGCATACTTTACTCATAAAATATACTTAATAACGTTCATCCCTTATACTCCAAAGTTGTTTTACTTAGCCATAGTTCAACATACTTACGCTCAAATTTGGATAAGTGCTTCCTCACAAGACGAGGCGTAATAGACAAATACGGCCATGGTGGCCACCGAACTGTATTCTCCCCTCCGCCCCCCACCGTGACCTCGCGAACCCTACCCCCACAGGCGTACAAATGATAAAAAAACCAGCTGCAAAACTCGTGGGCTAGACCCTACCTCTCTGCCACCATCGATGGACAATCACGCATCATACGCCCGTACCGACCACAGCATAGCAAACATTTAAAACTAGGCGGCAATCGTCCCGACCGCGCTCACCACATTGATTGTACCGTGGTAAGGGTGGTTCTCTCGATTGGAATCACCTCTCAGCATCGGGGAATAACAGGGTGATCAAATCTCTGCCTCGCAAATCGGCGAGGTGCACTAGCGTCGTCGATCGTTCCTCAATGCCTCGGAATACCGCTACCTCGAACCCCCTATGTACTCACTAATATGCTTTGTAAGATCCTACTTCCCTCTTACTATAACCCGTATCATAATCACGTCGCCTTTGCGGTACCGCCGTTCTTCCGTATTCGGGTACGGGTTCAATACGAGAAATATCCATTCCTTCCGGTTGGAGTGCGCTCAAGCACTCCTTAATCAAACGTGGCCCCAAACCACTCACACAACCTGTACGTTGTCCCCCATATTGGCTACCATGGCCGAGAGCATACCTAGCCAAAGAATTAAATCGAAGGCTATACTCTTAAGCACTCATACTCCCCCGTTCGAGATTCGTTACTTGTCGCCCGTCCATCGAACTCGCGGTAAATAATGTTTTGCGAAGGCATCTACGGTCCTTTGCTATACCGGGAGTGCGTATTTACCCCCAGAAGATATCCAGGTGTTGTACCAATGAACAAAACCACATCTCGCAATCTATAGGAGGCTAACTCTACCGACTCAACATCGTAAGCACGTATCCGCAATGTCCCCAAGATCTCATGGGAGAATAGTGATAATCAAACTGTGACATACGTAACCATACAATATGCCATGCATGAGAAAATCATCTTTCATATATAAATATACATAATATATATATATATATATATAAATATAACATACCCAACCCTAAAGGGACTCGTAAAGCAGTACCGACCCTTTCGACACTTCGGTGTGAAACTTACCCTTGCCTTTTCGTGACTCGGCGTGTATATCATCATCCTCTCACGTTCGGAAAACATCATTATATCATAACGTACCCGGCCCTAAAGGGACTCGGTGTAAATACCCAACATCGTTGGTCGCACATTTACGTGTCGTAATTCATTACCGACCATGCAGCGACTTCAAAGGAGTAAAATAGTGCATACATATATAAATGCACTGGGGGTCGTTAAGTGACATCGGGCTCTTTGGAGCGATGTATATCGTTATACCTCCGAATATATTAAGGACACATATCGAGGACAAAGAATGGCTCGAATGATAATACTCACATTAACATCACGAGGATCTTTCATAAAGTATACTGATGGTTTAATAGGAGTCAATGAATGACTTAGCCGGGGACGTTTGCTTAATTTCATAAAATATTAGAAATTCCGTAAAAATAGAGATTTTCGAAAAAAAATAATATGCATCTTTTCATAAAATATATGTACTTCTCATAAAAATACGTATTTTTCATTATATATATCGTAAAATGTAGGAAATTCGAAATAGACTCGAATGGGATTAAAAAATGCATGCTAGGGGTTCTATTGATTAGTGCCAAGGATAACAAGCCAGCGAAACCTTACATACCTTTATCTTCAAAACGTGACCCGCAGGAATTCCCTATTCCCATGCTGGTCCTTCTCTCGGCACCTAAATGGAAATATACGACTAAGTTAGTCTTCTCGCCGCCTGGTATGCAAAGTATTCTAGGTGTTATATCTAATTCTTTCTGAAAGGTGGAAATTTCCGTGCGCATTTCCTTCCGTTTTATACTTCAATCCCTGCAGGATTATAATTATCAAATAACCCAACACCAACAATCATAATCCAAACTCTTATTCCCATACTAATTTGTCAAAAAATATCCATTATAATCCATCATCAGTGACCATTATAGATTTATTTCGTATTTCCACCCACCCGACTAAACACGAGCTAAATCTAGCAATACCGATTTATGAATTTATGTAAACTTTGATAACGGAGAAAGAATCTTACCCTAAAATGGGTTGCATGCGTAAGAGACACCACCTGTGTTCAAGGTTCTCGCTCTTATCCAAGACGATATGACAATGAAAATTAAACTACAAAGCAATACGTACTTTTTGGAGCCTAAGTTGAAGTTAAACCCACCAAATTGGGCTAAGGTTATGTGGAGGCTTGAAGGAGGTTGGAGAGGTATTCTGTGAGGACTTGAAGGTGGTGAGAATGGGTGAAAACGAGTAAAAAAAAAACAAGTTTCCGGGGCTATTTATAGGGCTGTGGGTCGGGTCACTTAATGGGCTTTTAAGGCCGAGATTTCGCAAGTTCGTAGGCTCCCAGTGCCTCCATTTTAAAATGCCCATAACTCCCTACTCCGATGTCATATTGACGAACGGTTTGTCGATAAGCAACTAGACTTGACGAACTTCAATATTTAGCAGTTTTATTCACTCCATAACTCCTTATATGCCAGGAGACATACTCTGCTCAATTTGACAAAAAAATCCTGCTCGAAATTTGTCTAGTTTTTCCCAAAGCTTTGACAACTTACTTTCCTACCCGCTTGACCCTTAACCTTTAGCTATTCTCTTATTACTTGTTAGAAGTCTTTCTTAGCCTTATAAAGAGTTCCATGGCTCCCTCCAAAGCCCGTGTTTGTTTAGTATTCGTACTAACGATATGAAACTCTTTCAAGGTGTAAACACCGCTTGTCATGACTTATATCCCGCGTAGCCACGACGTCAACCCTCCATAAGCTCCTTCTCCGAAAATACGCCATAAGTACTAACGGCCCAGCCTCGGGAGGTGGCTAGGTTTAACACTACCGTCCATGTCCTGCAACAACAAGTCATTGTTTAAAACCCATGAGAATGCGTAGAATGGCCAAGAATTTCCGATGGGAAACCACAATCCCGGCAAATTGACGGGAAAAGAAGCGTTGAAATAGACTTTACTTTTGAACGGTTTCGTCGTTTGCTTAATGCTTCCATATGTACCGTAAATAAGAAAAGATCTTGTTTTGGTCTGCTTGTGGGAAAGGGTTTAAGGTTGTGTTAGAGCCTATACATACCTCCGTCCAAAAAAGTGGACTATTTGTGGGAAAGGGATAGTGCCTGTGATGGCATGTTTAAACTTAGTATCTATGAGAATAAAGTGAATGCTTCTGTTTATACCGTCGAGTCAGTTCTTACTGCGACGGCACGATAGATTTGCATATGTTAGCTTTAGATCTTTGAAATATATCCGAACATGGTTTAATTTCATACAAACACAATGATGAAAAACATTTGAAATCTTTATATCTACTCAACTCGGCTTGCACGTATATCTACTCAACTTACCCATCGCATACACAATGTCGGGTCTCGTACTAGTCATAGTGTACATCAAGGTTAGCATACTCATGTTGAGCAATTAGCCTTCCGCCATTTCTTTCCAATTTAAATTATGGATCATGAAACAGAATAAAAATCAAATGATTGGAATTTCTAACACTTTCTCAATATAACGAGATTGTGTTAAGGCTAAACCCCCACCATATTTGATAATTCTTATACCAAGAATGACATTCGATTGTTCTTTGTTGGATAACCGAGCGTATAGAAATCTTTTCGTGGTCCCGAATTGCCTCTATGTCGGTCCCAAAGATGAATATGTCATCTACGTACAAGCAAATGAAATCCCTTTTCCTTTTTAAAATTTTGAGTAAACGCACTTGCCTAATTCATTGATTATTAAACCATTAGATAAAATTACTTCATCAATTTTTTATGCTATCATAGGCTTTCCTTAGCCCATATAATAATTTTACAAATTTTTTTGTCTCGTCTTTAACTACAACCCCTCAAAGTTGTCTCATATAGACTTCCGTCCAATTTACCATTCAAAAACGCAATTTAGACATCCATTTGGTGAATTACTAGATTAGTAACCGAGGCTATTCTAGCCACTGTGGCATAAGTATCAAGTAGTCAACACCGTGCTTTTGGGTGAAAACCCCTAACTACAAAGCAAGCCTTGTATTTTCCACTTCTACCATCTACTTTTAAATTCTTCAAGAACCATTTACCATCTATGGGTTTGCAAACTGTGTCGAAGGTCCGTTAGGATCCAAGTATTATTTTTCATAATGGAATCTATCTCATTTTGGATAGTCTCTTTCCATAACGGTCCATTCGTAGATTGCATGGCCTCACTAAATGTAGTGGGATTATTTTCCATATTATAACAATAAGGAATTTAATTTTCAATTTTAACAAATAACCTTCTACTAAATAAATGTAGAAGTTATCTATATATGTCTTTTCTTTTCTAACTCTCTTACTCCCATTTAAAAAAAAAAAAAAAAAAAAAAAAAAAAAAAAACTCTCTTACTTCTTTTACTTAAACAATGTCATTTTGATTTCCATTATCTTTAGAGATTGATGATCATGAAGTAGAAGAATTTGAATCACTTGGAACAATATCATTTGGCTCAGGAATTGATACAATTCGAGTTTCATAAAAAATATCTCGATTCAAGGACGATATTATTCGAGTACGAATCATTTGGTTCAATGACCAAAAACCTTAGGCTTTGCTATTTTCGCATATCCTATAAAGATGCATTTAATCCTCTTTCACTCAACTTTTTTTCTTTTAGGCTCCGGACTTTAATTATAGTCCAACATCCCCAAACTTTGAGATTTGCACTCAAATTTTGTTGTCATTTGTTTCAAAGTTCATAATGGGCTATGTTGAATTTCTTTTACTAGGAACACTACTAAGAATATAACATGCCGTTAACATGACTTCACCCCAATAACCGGTGACTAGGCTCGAGTTAGATAATAAACAATTAACTATTTCCGTTAAGACCGGAAATACTTCCGTTCGGCTACACCATTTTATCATGGTGTATATGGGTTCCATTACTTGGTGCACAATAATTTGCTTTGGAAAATCTCGAGATTATAATATTCCTCCCTATCGGTCTTTAGACAATTAACGGAACATTGACATTGCACTAAGTCTTGTAAATTTTAAACTTTTCCAGCGGCTTCATCTTTAGAATATACAAGATAAATTTTGCAAAAATTTAGAGAAGTTATCAATGAATGTAATAACATATTTATTTCTCCAATTATTAGAGTATAAGTCACTATGTATTAATTCCAAAGAACTTAGTACTTCTCAATACTTGAAAAGGATTTTTGTGATCCTTGTTAACATGCAAGTTTTACATTTTTCACTATCCAAATTCATTATCAAGCCACATTTAGACATATCCCTATTCTATGAAAATGAACATGTCCTAAACGTGACTCGTTATAATTAAAAATTAGGAGTCAAGTGCATGTAAACGTAACTTCATTAGTTAATGAATGCGTAATGTTCTAGTAACAAAATTATCATTTATCCTAATTTCAAAATATACTAGCACCTTTCAAGCATAAATATCCATCAAAATAAAAAGAATTCTCGTATATATATCATCACACAACTTCAAAGTAAAACTCACATGATATTTATCCAACATAGTTCTAAGGTGATAATTTTTTTTGGTGCGGAATAACAGTTTGTCATAAGCATATCAAATATGTTATTCCTATACTTATTCAGAATGCATTTCATGATCATCACAAGTGAGTCATCTACCCTAATATTTATGAAATTAAATTTCACAAAAATCATAAAGTAGTCTCTTCTTTTTGCAAAAAGAAAAGTACTTTTTCTTCTTTTTGCGTAAAGCAAAGGTAGAAATTCATAAATAAATAATGAGTGAAGCAAGAAAGAGAACCCGATTTTTGTCGTTTTCATTCGATTCACTAGTCGCTTTTGATTTGATCCCTTTTATCGTAGGGGAAAGTCAATTTGTTGTTGCTTCATATAGAAGTTCAAAGGACAACGCCTTTTATCATGCCTTTTACTGCTACGCTCTTACAAATCTTGGATTGACAAAGACAATTTCCTTGATGCGCCAAATATTGGTGGTGAAGTTCATCAATGAAAAAGACATGATTTTTTTTATTTTGTCATCCAGTAGAAAGATGACAAATGAAAAAGAGAGCAAAAACTATCAAGTATACAATCAAATTTTCTTTTCATGTTATAGCTTTAGCAACAAAAACCATTCTAATTGAGTCGTTCAATTTGATACATGTATGCATGTCTAATGAAGTAACAGAGCACCTTTGACGGCAAATTATGGCATCACTTTGCTTAGGCAATCATTGCAAATGCCTCGCAATCGTTCTTCACCCATCACAGTTACCATGCTCTTTAAAAGAGTGCGAACGAGCAAAACTTCAAGGGATCATATGAAGTAAATGCCTTAAATACCTTCTTCGATTGTTGGAAATTTCTGTTTATGGTGAAAAATCCGGATATGCTCCAAGCCGTATACCTTACTTGGATTACTTTCCAATGAGAATTATTTGTATCTTACAATACTCTCTCGGAGATGGAATGAAGAAAAGCCAAGAAATAATGAAACAAGTCTCTCGAACATAGAAGAATTAATGTTGGTACTACCAAACTTTCAAGTGCTTTTTCTTACTAAGCACGTTGGTAGCTGGAATATTTCTTACAATTCAAATATTCTTAGGGTGTTCCTCTATTTATAGAGATAGATGTCTTTAATCCTTGAATGAAACGACATAACCTTTAGGAAGAGATGCATTGTTTCGTGAAGAGATAGTTAATATATTTCTTCGTAAAGAAAAATAT
The DNA here is from genome assembly GCF_029784015.1 of Lycium ferocissimum. Taxonomy (NCBI): domain Eukaryota; kingdom Viridiplantae; phylum Streptophyta; class Magnoliopsida; order Solanales; family Solanaceae; genus Lycium; species Lycium ferocissimum. Next base: position 5,755,452 of record NC_081345.1, on the reverse strand, counting down.
TTTTTACTTTTGTAGAAAAAAAAATACTTTTTTCTTTTTGCCTATTCCTTTTATTTTCTCTGAAAGTTCCAACAATAATTGTAGAATAATATAGGATTGACCTCACTAACTAACTTCACTAACTCTACTCATGTCTTAAACATTGTAGGCGTGGAGACTGGCGTACCTAACGGGATTTGGGTGTAATCCCCTCGAATCTCATAGGTCATCACATAAGTACTCTTTTTTTAGACGTTTCCGTATTGATTTTCTTTGGTTGATTATTGACTCGAGTTGTCGTGTGCCCTATTAATACATACTTAGAGATTCCATGATTCGAGGATTAAAGACTTTCTTAGGTCATGACTCGAGGTTATGTAGATCTATTATTGGTTACTGTACCGCGGTTGTGGTTATTCTAAGGTATCGTGGAAAAATTGCGTACTTGTGTTTAGGTGCTTCACCATTGGCTATAATTTGGCTATCTCGATCCTTCTCGTAGTTGAGTTATTATTCTTGGACCCGTGCCTTAGCCTATACTACGCAGCATGTATATTCTTCCGCATATTCCTTTATACGTGAACCAATTGTTGTCGGCTCACGATTCCTACTCGCACGTGTTGCTCACTAATGCTACCTGCTACACTTCTTTTCGGGGTGTGGTAGTGTGTGACGGGTTCTATTTCTTGACCCCGCAGCTCTCCGGGATACTGCATATTGCCGGGAGACCCAGGGTGACCCAATTCAAGACGGTGCCCGAGTTTCCATTCTTTGTATAATTTCATCTACTCTTACGCATTCTTTGATACACAGCCTTGTACGCAAACATTCGTATAGTTTTTATTATACATTTAGACTTATGTGTTTATTAGTAGCTCTTTGGTATCGACTTAGACCACGTCTGCATAATATGTATTCCGTATTTATCTTTAATTGGATACTGAGATTTATCATTAATTACATTGTTCTTTTCCATATTTATGTTTGTATATCGGGTGGGCATGGTTCGCCGACCCAGGTGGAAATGGTATATGCCCACATGACTAAGTGATTGGGTCACAAAGGTGTGGTATCGCAGCCCAAGGCGACATGATTGATTATCAAAAGTAGGTAAAAGATACTGAATTCGGTCACCACAGATGTGGTAGGACCGTGATTGGTTTCTAAAGTCGTACGCTCATGGACCATTGCCTTATTCGGGGTCAGGCATTCATTCCTAGCCTTAATTGTTCGATTGTGAGTTTCTCGATGGACTATGTTTATATTATTATGAATTTATGGGTTCCTAGTAAATCACCTTAACGATTCAAGGCAGCCCGCCCGTATTTGAGGCATGATGCTGTGTGTACCGAGTTTTATCGTGGTTCGTTATGCGATTCTGATGATATTTTACCGACATAAATGGTCTCAGACAAGTATAATGGCTCCTACATCGGTACCTGGTAAATGATTTTAAGGAGCTACCATAGTTGCGAGCGGTTCTAGAAAGGATTTGATGGTTTCTACCACTGCTCGACGAGGTATTCGTGGTATGTTTCGTATTGTGAATTGAATGTTTAAGGAAAACTTGGAATTGTGAGAAGTCACCATGAGTAAGACTTGATGAACGGGATTGTTGCGTAGTGCTCCGATAAAGTAAGAATTTTTTTCTAGAAAGAGCAAGTCATGGTTTTGGGTTTGTATTTGTGTGTTTCTCGAAAAATCGTGTGCGAAGAACGACTTTAGGCAGCCAGTGCACCAGAATATCTTCCGGCTCGTAGTGGGCTATGGTCGTGTCTATCAAAAGGTTTGTATGCTGGGGAAATGGTCATGGGACCTATTGATCGAGTTTAGAGGTATGGTTACAATTCACTGAGACCCTGCAAAAACAATTATTTTATTCGAAATCAATTGTATTTTCTATTCGACCCGTACCGTAGCTATATGGCTAGCGTAGTCTAGGATTCTAATGATTATACTGTTGATTAGACTTCAACCGTTCGGAAGCTATTCATAACAAGTAAGGCTCGGGTTGGATATTTAATGGCACCGCTCGGGCACTAAGGTAGGTTACGCGATTACCTTATGGTTAGACTTCGAAGTAGCGAAGCATATGTAGAGTTTAGTTATTGACTCGGGAAAGCATGATAGGCCTTCGGCAGGTTTGAAGTAGATCCCAATAAAGTTGGCCGCGTCAGCCTTTTACGCGGGCTTGTCGCCATGTTTGATATACTAGTTATTTGTGTTTACATTCATTCCCTCACTTGATATCCGACTTATCATTGGAAAAGGAAAGATAATGAAAATGTCGGAAATTGTGTCGTGTTCTTCATGATAAGTAACCGACGAGATTTGATATGATTTACCGTCGATGCTGACATCATGTACGGGCATCCATTCTTAGTACAAATCGTGATGATTCATGTTGTTGATCGAGACTTATCCAATCATTTATATATCATCAATTCTTATGCATCAATGGTTACTACGGAAACAAAGATACTTTGTGTGGCCCTGGGGCCATGTGCTGCAACAAAGGAATTATAAAAGAACCCTAGCAAATGGAAATTGGTGCGAGTCCAGCGGATATTTTCTAAGTAAACCTAGTGGCGGCGTTCTATGAGCCCTAGTGGACATTTCTGTGAGTACATGGTCTTCGCAAGTCTCTCATGGGTTATGGCTATGAGGCATTGCCCCTACATTTGCTTCACATACCAAGATCGCCGCGTATCGCATTACTCGTATCCTTGGCGTACATTCACTATTCATATCGATGTTGTTCATGGAATTTTATACATTTGGTTTATCTCATGAATGACCCACACGATATACTCGAGATCGTTCTTGATTTCTTATCTACCTACCCGTTAGTTTATTTCTTTATATATGTGTAAACTAATCATCGACTTCGCCTACGATGCTTACCAAGATTTCTTTGTCGTACCGATTCTACCTTGTCAGCTCTTTCCGAGTGTGTAGTTTGTCATCGTATCCACATCCTCTAGCTCCTCGGAAAACCGAGGGCTCACCTACCTAGAGATTCTAGGGTGAAAGTGTTTATCCGCAGTCGTAGTCTCCTTCTTCATTATATCTCGTCACTTTGTATTCCCCGAGACACTTGCTGGGTGCTCGAGACCTAGTACTAACGTACCTGTATTACGTTAGCGGCTCTTGTACCATGGTTCTAATTTAATTACTGGGGGTTTTTATCTTTGTATTTCCGCACAATACTTAGTATTTATATATTGAGACTACTTATGCATTTATATAAATTTTCCCCATGTTTTATTAAAAATAAGCAGCGAGTGGGAAGTGGTTCGCCCACTCAGTGTGTGGGAAGGCTGGTGCCCACTCGACTAACGCGTCGGGTCACGACGAAGTTAGCACGAGCCTCAGGTTACCCGTCTCACAATTATAAGAGCATATCTACTTGCAGTCTTGGCAGATTCGCACTACGAGCTCCTATACTTGGTCTCTGCGAGAGACTATAGGACATTTAGGCAATTTCCAATTCTTTAATTCCTTTCGTGCCACTCTTATTCAAATCGATATCTAGAATGTTCAAATCAAAATCCGACTTCACCTCTATTCTCTCATGCATGGTGAGGACGCGCACGAATAATACGAAGGGACGGTGTGCCTCGAGCCGGGCCGCTACGGCCGGAGCACGAGGTCGAGCCCGAGCGAGACGCCATGGTACAACACCGGCCGCCCTGTGCTTAGCCCACGAGCCCACATGGACAAGCGTACGAGGTCAGACTCCGCCCTGTGCTTAGCCGGAAAGCGATTGCTACCCCGTTCTCCGGACGTCATGGTTCATATACCGAGTCTTCTTTGCAGATGATCAAACAAAGGGCCATCCGGGCCCACGGGAGGATCTAGATCGGAGAGAGGAGGGGAAAGACTCCCTCGCAGTATCAAAACCATGGCGCGTCCGTTACTACTATGGCTCCTCGTATTAACGAGGACCCCAAAGACTCGTATTCGCTCCTAGGCTCGATGTCAACCGACAATGATCAAGGAAATACATGATTTTTTTGGTAGTTCACTGCCATGAAGCCACAAGAGCCTTTTTTTTGGCACACCCGAGAGACGGGTATGTGTTTATTATGGATGGGGCCGCTATAGCCCACAAACTAGGTATAGTTAAGTCTCGCCGGTCGATTACGTTTTCCACTCGCTGGGACGCAAAGACGCGTGTAGGTCATATGTGAGTGTGTAGACCACCAATACCCTTTGTCCTCGACCCGGCCTTTATTAGGGCGTTCTTGGAGAAATACGTCCCCCGTACTCGCAGACAGTGAGTGAGCAGACGAGTTCAACGACTTGCGTGTAAGGTATGTCCGTCGCATTACGAGGCTAAATCACTCCCCGGCACGTTATTCCGCTCGAAATTTATCTCCCTACAGACAAAGAGGCGAGGAGATTTGCCCAAAGAGAATCAGTTTTTTTGTTGAAGCTATCCCGTCTTCACCGCGGGCAACAGATCTCTTTCTGGCTTTCTTAAGTCCGTTTTCCGCGGGATCGTGCTATCACGCACGCGGAGTCCGCTAGGATTCGAGCTCGCTTGTGGCCATGACAAGCAGGATCCGCAAGTTCGCGCTTCAAAGGGTTCTACTTGGAGAGGCGGAGCCGCCGAGCAGGATCCACATCGGGCCACGGGCCTCGCCTCCCCATCCCGCCGGCCCTTAGATATCAAGAAAGCGTCCTTCTCGTGCCGGGATCGAGGCATCGCGCACTTCCTCGGGAGGTTCCCAATCCCCGACCTTCGGCACCGTGCGGACATTTCCGGATCTTCGCCGCGGCTTAGCCCCGTACGCCTGGCTAGTTTTTTGTTCGTGTGGTGACCCGAGGCACTTCGGCCATGGAGGGGTCCCGCACTCAGACAAAGGGACCCACAGGTTCCGCATTTCAAACCCCGCATCTCCAGCACCCCCGCTAGTCGAGGTAGATCTTCGTGCGTACGTGGTCAGCGGTGCCTAGCAGGCGGGACTATCAATCCGGGGCAGTGGTCATCGCCCGGGTAGGGCGGTTCGCGCTCCCATGGCAGGGCCGAGTTCGCTCGGGGTTTATGCGTACAATCCGCAGCGAACGCAGTTCATTCTTATGCCTCTCTTAGGAGCCCGTACGAGGCTCTCGGCGGCGCGCGCTGCGCTACTATTTCGTTTGTCATCGAGCAACATATTATTTGATTCGGGGTTCTACCTTGTCATATGTGTCTATACATTTCTCTAACGGTTTGGATATGACTTGTGATATTCTTGACGTGCCCATATGTTTTTCTACTACTTCGCTCTGAGATTACGTGCAGCGTATCGAGTCTATCGGTCGCGTGGTTACTTTTGCGGGGTTATGATATCCGGGTAGGCTTGGTGATCCTTAGTATAGTACATATTGATATTATTTTTGGCATGAATCGGTTATCTCCTTACCAAACGGTTCTAGATCGTCACGGCGAAGATAGTCACGTTACTAAGTGCCAGGCATTCCGAGATTAGAATGGAAGTACTCCCTGCCTTTGCTCCGAAGAAGATTGCGATCATTCCTCCGTGCGAAGAAGCTAGCAGACAAGGGGTGCATGGTGTACTTAGCTCATATCCGGACACGAGTGCGTATTACTCCTCTTCCCTAGTATTTGTTCCTATAGTTAGCGAGGTTACGGGAGGCCTTTCCCACCGACCTCGCTTGGTACGCCGCCCGATCATGACATTGACTTTTGCATCGACTCGGGAGCTGTGTACCTCGGCCTATTTCTATACCACACTCACCGCCGGCTCGGCTGCATTTTAGGGAGTTGTAGGAGCAATGCGTACCTATCGAGGCGGGTCTCATCGCACCTGTTTCCCTTCGGGAGCGCTCCCCGTGTTGCTCAGAAGAAAAACAACGGTTCTACGCGGACGCGTACGATTACTTCCGCAATTGAAAAAGGTTACCATTTGGAACAAGTATTTAATACCCCGCATTGATGTTTTGTTTGGACAAGCCAGGCGAGTCGCATCCGTTCTATGATCGACTTCGATCGAGTCGCCACGAATTGGAAGATAAAGAGGCCAAGGTTATTCAAAAGCATGTTCTCTGTGGACCCGTTATGGTCATTATGAGTTCTCGGGTTATGTCTTTCTGGAAGCTTACTAATGCCTCATGTGTTCACAGATACGATGAACGTACCTTCAAGCCTTACTTAGATTCGTTCGTGATCGTGTTTATCGACGACATCTTTCGTGTACTCTCAAAGTGTATGAAGATCATGAGAAACATTTCGAGGATAATTTTTGGGTTGTCGAAAGAGTAAAGGTTATATGCCAGTTTTCCAAGTGCGAGTTCGGCTCGCCCTTTCCGTGGCATTTTAGACATGTTACCATGTCCACAAGTCGAAGGGGGTATGACTCGCACACGACCGTAAGGCAAAGCGCCTACCTATAATATCTCAGCTAAATATCGCTCACAACACCGGGCCGACAAGGCTCACATATGCGGGATTGACTAGTAATTATGTCAACCATTATCAACTTCATGAATTATGGACTATAGCCATGGCTATACGTACACGGGACGACGAGGTGGCCACCACGAGGATGCATAAGTCATAACAAGGCCCCCATGCCACACCGAAAGCCGTACATACTAGTTATGAGCCGACATAAGAAACCCGTACACGGACACATGTCTACGAGCCTCTAAGAGTGCATCTTATCGACATAACGGCTGAGACAGTGGCCCCGCTCTATTCCCAAAATATACATATATTCATTGTATACCAAAATTATAGGAAAGAAAGTCCGAAGTAGTAGAACCCCGCCGATCGACAATTGAATCCGAGCAACCTACCGATAAAGTACGTCAATCCGAGTGAGCTCGACTCCGCAGCATGAATGTAGAATCCCGTAAGTGACGGCAATACGGAAAGTGTACCTAGTATGTGGGCAGATAAACATGATATAATGATAACACAAGCATACAATATGAGGCGGAAGACCTATGAAACAACCGGAATACGGACGTGTCTCGCGAGCACACATTATGCATGCAAATTCTTTTACATAGACATATACATATATAGGCCTCAATGGCTAGTATCATAATATATATACGCGCCACTCTTCGGGGATTATCTCATCATATAACATGCTTCCAACTCCGCAAAGGGTGTAATTGCACACTAGCGCCATGCCCGCCTAAGAGCACCGGTGTTATAATAGACATATATGTATACATTAGTGCCATGCCCACCGAAGCTATAGCCCGAGCCGTATATACATATGCATATACATACATATATATATATATACACACACACACACACACACACACACACACACACACACACACATACGATGTACGAAACACAAGGATTAGCATTACCAAGCCATTCGGGGCGATAAAAGGTCGGTATCCCCCGAAAACAGCCATGGAGATAACAGAAACATCATCAAGCCTTGGCAAGATACAAGAATATACATACATATGATTTCATAGCCTATCATGTTTTTGGGAGTTCTCATAAAACATCAAATACGGGAGCATCTAGCTTACTTAACATAAAACGACAAGGAACATGGACACACGGATTTGCAAGAGAATCATTTCTTTTGGGATGTTCATTTGCATATACATGTAGTTGGACCCATGCCATAGAAGAAAGGAGATGAAGCGTGCTTCCTAATGATACCCTTATGACGCATGGCTTACTTGCCACAAAAATCCACCTTGCTATGCTTCAATCTCACCTCCTATAATCATAGAATAATGCTTTTATCACAATTGGCCAATCCTAATTTTACGTATCTAAGCATTTGCAATTTTACCATAATTCGCGCATTTTGGTATTTCTTACATTTTCCAGATCCATGAGGACCCACAACAACAACCCATCCTAATTCAAGTTCATAACTCAATTTATGGTCAATAGGATACCTTGAGCGACAAGCTCTGCCACACTCCATAAGGCTATTCCTTTTTTCTTACGAGCTATAATTGATTATAATTATAAGGTAATCAATTTTACAACCGCAATTTCCATATCCATCATTACATCTTTCCCAACAAGCCCCAACAAGCTATCATAATCAATTCCAAATTTAGTAAGTTAAATTCACTGATTTCTCTCATTCACATGCTCAAATCCCAAGCTAGATACACCTAATTCCAAGTAAAGGAGATGGAATATTATCTCAATTGGCTTCCACAACATCCAATCCTAGCTTGATTTAGTCCAAAACCACATCCACTCCAAGAACAAGAAAAGAATTCACAATCGTGCAATGTTTACTTAACCGAGATCCAACTTGCGTAGATTACTCTTGGATTATGATCTATATGTTGTATATATATATAGAGAGAGATAAAGTTGATATGTATAGATAAGGAGGATCCAATTTGGGGGTGAGTTGGAATGAAAATTTTCGGCCTTAGCACCTTTATATACTAAACCCACCGCCTCAACGTGTCGTATTTTTGTATCGTCGTACGGTACGTACTTCTTTTATTTGCGACCTATCCGTTGCATTGAAAAGAAGACTCTCCTCAACTTAAAACATAGACAGGTTATGAATCCCATAATTCCTTATATAGCACAGAGATATACCTTCAAAGTCGGGCCAAAACTCGTCTAGAATTTTTGCCTAATTTTCCTCGAATTTCGACGAACTTAAATTTCTTTTTGATTTGCTTGATCTCAAAACCTTCCCATACTTACCAATAATTTATAAACTCTTAACCTTGGGACTAACATAGTTGTGCCTCTTGAATCCTTACGACACTTCCGCTCTCACGCTTTCATGGCTTTAACTCGCGCGTGAATTAGCATCAGCGACCCGGATGTAACACGTCATACCTAAGGATGGGATCATGGTTGATCCCAAGAATAACAAGGCATTTCTCATCTATTGCTTCCCATTTGACTTGTTTGACTCGAAGGATGTGACCTTTAGTGGTCCGAATGAAAAGTAGGAGGGGTTTCCCAAAACTCAAGGCTTTATTGACTTCAACTTCCGATTTTGGCTTTACCCGCAGTGGTAAAGACCTTATCGGTATTATGATGCTTCTCGAATTGGCTGGGTTGTGTGTTGGATGCAAGAGGGTAAGGTTACTTCCGGCATGCTTCGAGGACACCAAGCGTCCATGAAGAACTACCCCACTCATTGTTGACACCCAATTTTTAACCTTCCGTAATTTATTTTCTCAATCACTCGTAGTCCCCGGATAATAAATAAAATGAGTTGGGCATCTTGAAAGATTTAAATGATTTTTTATAAATTGTCCAAGTCAATATTTTACTCCCTTAAATTGATAAAAGGGATTTTCATGCACCATAAATTTATTTGGGAAATTAATGAGTACTTTCATGATATTTTATGAGATTTTGTTAAATTTAATTATTTTTTTTTTAAAAAGAGAAAGAGAGAAAAAGGGTTTTTATTTATTTAATTATTTTAAATTGTCAAGAAATCAAAATTTTGCAAATATTTTATTTCCTTCTAATCCATGAAGTTTAAGTAATTTAAATAATTTAAGTAGTTAACTATTTAACCCTTTAAATTTCTGATTTTTATATAATTTGCATGATATATGCATAATTTCCCATAAATGTTTTAATTAGTCTAATTAATTAATTAAGTGATAATTATTGCAAAATTGATCCTTTTTATATAAATATATTTTGCCTTGGCCATAATTAAATTAGTCAGTTCATGGTTTAAAGAGATTAGAGTTATTTTTGCAAAATCAGCTTGCTAATAACCAGTTTAATTTAATTTCAAAATTTGCTAATTAGGCCAAAAAGGCCATAATTGAAATGATCATGCTAGGTTAGAATTAATTAAGGCCATGCTTGTAATTCTAGGCCCATTAACAATTTGGCCGACTTTTAAATTATTTTAATAAAATAATTATAGCCTAATTTTTCCTATAATTAAAATTTCATCAATTTTAATATTCTTCTAATTTTTTTTTATGTACTAGATATACATATATGTACACTAAGTATACATATATACATATACAAGGTATATATATATATACACAATTGGTTTATACATATACACTTAGGCCCTTTTAATTAATATTCAGAATTTGGACCGAGTCCAGCCCAAGGCCAGGCTGAGACCCGGCCCAACAGATTTAAGTAAATAAGAGGTATTACCCCCCCCCCCCCCCCCCAAAACCCCACCCTTTATTTCATTTTCTTTTTTCAAATAAACCCTTCCCCTTTCCTCGTTTTCTCTCTCTTCTATTCTCGTGAAGCCCTAAGCGCTGCCATGATTTTCCCTTGCCTCTCTTTACAGAGCATGGCTTACATACATAGCTATTTCATGCTTATTATGGTGAAAGTGTTAAAAGTTTTACTCGTTTTCATGTTCTTTCTACCTAAATATGGTAACAAATCCTTGCTTTACTTATTTTTCAGATTTCCTAGTCAAAATCATGATTTTTCTTTTGCTTTTAAGTTGTATTGTTTGTTATTATTCGCATTTTCCTATTGGTTCATGGTTGTTGGGTCAGATCGACCCAAGAAGGGTCAGATCTGACCGCTTGTTTAGCTACACTCTTAGATCTGGGACGTTGATTGTTGTTTACTAAGTTTTTGGGTTTTGAAGAGGGTTTATCCCACATCGGTTGTTGTTAGTTTTGGTTGAACTTTTGGGGTTCCATAATAGAACCCCACTCTCACAAAAATAGAGGTCGGAAAAACAAGGAAAAAATAATAGATAGGGAAATAGAGAAAAAAATTGAAAGTGAAGAAGTTGGAAAATTTTGATTTTTCAAAAAGCTTCTTAGTAAAAGAATTTTTAAAACCTTGACTGAAATAGTTGGGGTTTTTCAGTTAAAATATTTTTCTTACTTCGCTTTTATTTTTTTGTGGCTGAATTTTTGAGGTTGGAAGCACAAAAGCTCCCAAATTCGTTCTTTTCTTAGCTGCGCACATAAAAGGTAATTCCTTATTCATTTTATTTTGTTATTTATAGTTTTTCCTAGCCTAAGTGTTTTTATGTTATTTAAGTTGGCTTGTGATTGATACTTGATAATGGTGGTTCCTACTGCTAAGGGCTGCCTTATTTAGTTCTGTGCTTAACTTATGGATTTGTTTGAGCTAAATATAGCAGAATTAATGTGAATGCTTGTGTTGGAACTCATTTAGGAAGTAGGCTGCTTGAACCTGCTATTGGCTTTGCTTGTTCATGTGATTCTAAGGTTTCATGTTTACTGTGAAGGGGTGTGGTTGAAGTACTCTAAAATTTCCCTTTTTCTTTTCCTTCCCTCTTGAAATCATGTTATTTTGTGAATTGTGAGCTTAGGTAGAACCAATGTAGTAAAGTCCAACTCATCTTCCCTACTCAACTCCCAGGTGTTATTTGAAGGAGATGAGGCAGTTTTATGTGTTGATTTAGATGAATATGGATGGATTTTTTGTAGTGTGTGCTTGTGCATCTAATTAGAAATCACATCCTTTTGCTAATCAGCCATGAATCACCCTCCCTTGTGAAGCAAAGTCTCTTATCAGGATCTTCTTAACTACAAATGTTTTAACTTAATAAATGGATTTAGATACAATTCCTGGTGTGTTCTCTTCTGTTAAAATAAATAAATACTTAGATGTGAGTTAAACCTATTTGCCGATCCTTTGAAGATATAACAGTAGATTATTTTATTTTTTCTTTCCTTCACTCTTAAATGATTTTGCTCACATAGAATAGCGTTAGACAAGATAAATCAATGGTTTGTATGTTTTGTCAATTAATATTAAGATTAAAGGGGAATCAGGTCTCAAAATTGGTTTGTAGATTAGCAGACTGTCAATAGCAATACATGTGGTTATGTTGTCATCTAATATAAGCTAGAATGTGTACTAATTGTATGTGATTGGTAGAAAACCCTAGAACTAATGTGATTAAGGTGTTTGAGTGTGAAATCTGTTCTTTTCTTTGGTTTGATCAAGGCTTTAATTTTCTTGTTAGAACTTGTTGCTTAAACATATAGATTCCATAACTTGCCTTGTGTGGTCCATATCACAAGCCTTACACCTGAAATTTGCCTGTCCCTAAATGTTAAGAGTTTTGGTAAAAAGGGAAAAATGAAAGAAAGGATTAACTCTAGGAAATGTAAGACTAAATCCTCATTTAAAGATTAATTGGAATTAATCTAATAAGTAACTAACTAACAAGATGGCTATCAGTATGTAACTTGGTTAGTGATCATGTTGGGATTGAAAAGGTATAAAAATGGAAAGATAACATGATAAGATATAACAGATTCTTTGATATTTGGTTAAGTTAAGTTCCTAACTAGGACCTTTATGTGAATTTTGTATGTACTGATTTGAGTCCAACTTGTGTTTGAAGATGGCATGTTCTCTCCTTGTTTCCTAAGTCATAATAATACCTTAAAAGTAAAGAAATTAGTAGCTTACATTAATTTAAGGTAATAATGCAGTGTATTAGGGGTATATTTGACTCTTCCTTTGTGATTCTTTGGACAATATGTCATGTTTTCCATTTTGAGATGTGTTTTGAGTCCATTAGTCTAAAGCCTAAGTAGCAGATAAAAACTTAATTTGGTCATGTTGGATAGATGTGTTCTCCCTTTTGTGTGGCATTAAAAAACAGCTAAGGATATGTTGTACTTGTCCAGTTTTAAAGAGATGAAAACTAAAAGTAGGCCATTGTTTGTGAACATGTCTAAATTATATGCATCCCTTTAAAATCAACTTGGATCTTTTTTTTTGCAATAGAGTAGGATCAGAAGAAAAGCCTAAAAGAATTTCAAACTCTGAACTTAAAAAATGTGACACTTCTGTGCATCCACGGGACTTTGGCCCTTCTACTTGCCTAAGTTGTGTGTGAAAGGGTAGTTGTTGTACCTAAGGTTGTGTCCTCTACATAGAACCATTAAGACTTGAAAATTCTTTGGCATTTTCCCACAGTTGATCCTGGCTTGGATTTCATTTTTGCTTGTCTTAAACTGGATTCTGCTAAGAATAATACAACACTATATTAGTAGATGGTTGTTTCAATAAAAGAACTATGATCTTCACCTATCAGATCTGTTAGGATTATAGTTTGGTTCCTTCTGTTTACTTCCTGTATCTTCTGTGAGGATCACCTAGACTTTTAGAACATAATTCCTAAAAAGTGGCAAGAACCTTACTTGGACTATGCACAAGACATCTAGGCTCAGTTGAGGATTTTGTCTAAACAATTTTACATGTACTCCATGAATGCCAAAACTGTTATAATTGTACTATGTCTAGAAGCTGGTTTACCCTGTCCTTGTATGCCTTCATACTTTGCCATACCTGCCTGATTCAATATTGATAAGAATTGTACCATCTCTATGTGATTGTCTGTGTTGTGATTACTTGGTTTAGGTTCAGTCTTGGCCATATTATGTTCATACAAATTACTTTCTTTCTTCCATGTTTAGATCATCTTGGTGCCTTGGTCTTGGTTCATAAGATTAAATTGTCTGCTGAGTCTATTCATCTATTCTCTCCTTGTTCTTATCTAATTCTAGTTGACTTATAATTATTCTATATACATGTACATTGGACCTATCCTATTTATTCCAAGCCATGTGTATGTATGTGGATCTGTGTCTTCCATGGTCATTGTTGGTTAAGAGGCAATTTTGGTGAAAGGGGGGGGGGGGGTCTAGTTTGAGCCATGCCGAAGGTTCATGAAACCTCTTGGAACTTGTGCGACATCAGGAATGAGGGGAGTGATGACTTGGCCTTCCCACCACCTAGGTTTGGGTTTTGAGTTTAAGGACATGGAAAACACATATGCACATCATATAGGCTTATGAACAAATAGGCTATGTTGCCTGTACATGTGTATATTTATGTATAGAATAGGACTTGTAAATGAATAGTGCACCGTGTATATATGTGTGTATAGTATATGTATGATAGGAACAAGAAATATAAACTAAATGGGGTTTTTGTTTCTTTCCCTTCACTACTACATGGCCACTTGGGCCAAGGTCCAGCCGCCCTATTGGGTCAAAAGCCCAATAGGGAGATTTTTTCAAGTCTGTTGAGTCTAAAAGAAAAGAAAGGGAAGCTGATATATTGAAGGCCCAGTCATGGGTAAAAATGACATGAAGGCCCAACCATGGGTGAAAATGGTACACCCCAATTTACTTTCTTTATTATATTTATGCCTTCTCTATATGCTTAAATTGCTTTCTTGTATTGTATTCATTATTTGTAAAACCCACAAAAATTATTGGAATCATTTATATTGCGAATTAGGCATCTTAGGCAAAACGGTGCATATATCGTTTAGATTGACTTTAGCTCCTTAACAATTCTTTTTGAAAGATCTAGAAAAATACGTAATGTTTTTGGTTAAATAAAAATGGAAGGCAACTGCGCTTGTTCTAATAAATAAACAAACTAAAGAGGTTTTTTTTGGAAAGGCAAGATAGTGTTATCATATTAAGAGGATGAGTAAAATTGGACCAAAAATCCTTTTCAATCATTGAAATACATTTTCTAGGTTTTCGAGTTGATAAAAAGTGATATTTTGGGCCAAAGCCCACCTGAGTCTTTTCTTAAAGAAAACCAAATGTTTCAATAAATATTTTTTGGGCCAGAGCCCATTTGGTTTGGTGTTTTTGAAAACAAAATAACATAAGCATCTTTTGGACTAGAACCCGTGCAGTTTTATCTTTAAAAAAGAAACCAATAACGCACATCTTTCTTTTGGTTAAAACCCATCTGATTATTTTAAACTCTTGGGTGGAAAATTTATGGGCTAAAGCCCACGTTTTAAACTAATGAAATAAAGTGTTTTGGGCCAGAAAACGAAATGGATTTCAAAAGCTGAATTTTGGCTTAAATAAATCTAAGATTTTGTTCAAAATAACACATGCATATAATGGGTATATTCTTTAAAGGGAATGTAAGCACAAGTTATTAGACCATAAATACAATTCATTATCCTAAAAAGATAAAACGTGAAAAAAATATAAGGAATCCCTTTCTTGAAAAAATCAAAACGGTCCAATTTTATGCCTAATAATAAAAAATTTAGGTAAGGATGTTCTGAAAATATATTAAACGGATTGACCCAGTCCACGTGTGAGTAAAGCATGAATAAAACCTGTTCACCCAAATCGTAAAAATAAATAAACTTTCTATCTTTTTTTTTTTTTTTTACATAGAAAAACTACTATCCTTATATATAAAAGGAACTAATTATACCCGGATATCATAAATCCGAACCTAAATACCTTATATGTAAGGGGAATATATTCAATTCTTTTCAAAAAATGATATGCAACATGACAGACTTTTTGTGGGAAATAAACACTAAATAAACAGTTTATGCAAATACTCACATTAGAATTCGAAGGTCGACCATATAGTATAGATTCTTAATACTAGGGTGCCTAACACCTTTCCTAGGAGATCACCAGAACCCTTACCTAGAACTTTGGATTAAGAAAGATTTTTCACGGCGTATGAATAAACCCTTCAAATATGATTTTCCTAATTTCTAAAAATTAGGTGGCAACTCTTTTAAAATAAACTTCGAAAGAGAACCAACGATTTCGAAGTAGCTTTTTCCGAGCGCTAACCCCGCCAGTGAAAATGCGAACCGTTACATCATCGATAAAGGAAGAACAATGATTTAGGATTGGCATTGTGATGGGTGCTCATGTAGAGGCACAAATGATATTTGATTATGATTTACACTTGATATTGATATATGCATAGCATTCATACACATTCTATATGATTCATTGATATGAACTATGAATTAATATTAATAATGATAAGTGAGAAAGTGAAACATCAGAGGCTTCTTATTGTGGTATTTGCTACATGCATATTTCATATGGCATCTCATGCATTTATTATTTGTTGTTACCTATGTGGTCCGAAGAGAAATTGTTCCGGACGTGGCATTGCACAAGTTTGGGGATAAGCTTGTATGGGTAGTTGACTTACAAATGTTGTTATGGTTATTCATCCCCATGATCAGACATGAATTCGACATTCATGCATGCATTTCATCCTGCATTTCTCATGGTAATGTGATGTGATCCCAATGGATACATTGATGGAAAAGGATTATGGAACGTATGATGAGAAAGTGAAAGATGAAAGTCATCTCTGGGCTGTGTGCGGAGTGGCTAGTATGGAAAAGTCATCTCTGGGCTTTGTGCGGAGTGACTGGTACATGGACTTCGCAGGTCCCTCATGAGTCATGACTATCGAGATGTGGAGGTTTTCCATCCATAATATGTGTGTACGGTATGAGACAGTTGACCAGTCCATTGCATTGTATCGCACCTGCATACATATTATCTCCCCTCATATCACTGATTCTGGTTGTTGCATTTATGGCATTGTACGGTACGTTTCCGCATTGATTCCTTGGTTGATGATTCATTTGAGTTTTTGTGTACTTGTTAATTACTTGCCTAGACACTTGATGTATTCGGGAACTAAAGCTTCCGCCTAGGCTATGATTGTAGACTACTGAGATCTATTGTGGTTCATATTACTGCAAGTCTCACGTGATTGTGCTTAGTGATTATATTTGACTGCTTACATGTCTATTTGTTGATTTCTTTCTTTATATATGTGAACTAATTGTTGTCGTCCTATGATACCTACCGATACATGGTGTTTGTACTGATACTGTCATGCTGTACTCTTTTCTTGAGTGAAGAGTTCGTAGCAGGTTCCTCCCCTGCATCGGGTGAGTGATTTCAAGGCTTAGCTTGCACAGTTTCCAGGGTAAGCATTGGATGGATCTCCTTCCCAAAGACTCCTCTATATTACTTGTCTTATTTAATATTCTGAGACAGTATTAGTATTTTAGACTTTTACTTTGTATTAGTAGCTCTTGTACTATTCAGACCAGATCCTAGGGGTTTATGTATTAGTATTCCGCTTAGTAGTTATTTATATTATGAGACTGTTTATTCCCCTTATTTATTTTACTTATGTTGGAATGGATGTTGAATAAGGGAAGGGTTCGCCCACCAGGGGGTTGTATAGGTGCCCGCTCGACCCACGAGTTGGATCATGACATGGCCAAACTCCAACTGTCACCTCCTTTAGAGGTCAAATAACTGATGATTTGTAAAATCTAAAGATTACATTAAAATATTATTTAATTTTTTTCATATATTTGGGTAGAAATATCCATCTATAGAAAAATTAAGGTGTAAATATGATTTTTTTTTCATGTCATGTGGACAGGCATTGTTGTATGCTTTGTTATAAACAAACATTAAAGAACTTTTCTGTAAGTTGTGTCGTAATTCAGGTTTAGTCGTTGAGTTTCACCCAATATAATAGAAAAATTACAAAAATTTTACTAAACTATGCAGTGAATTGTTCAGAAATATAGAAATTAATGATGGAGTCAAATTTCAGATATCAGGTTATGGTACGTCAGCGAGTTGTCATTCTGTAATTACATTCCGCTACATAAAATAAAATATTTATCTTGTAAAATCTAATAAAGTCCAATTTTGCCCATGAACTTTGTGAAAATTAGTCATATTCATACCCACGATTGTAGTTTGCTCCAATAATGATATTGTCGTTGCTCAAATCTATCTATATATACACACAAATACACAAAGTTTACATTGTGCCAAGTGGCTCTCTAAGAATTATAATTGATCACTACTTTTTGTTGTTATCCGTTTATGAGACATACTGAGTACACATGTTTTCCGTACTCAGACTACACTTGCTGCACTTTTGTGGTATAGATTCGACTCCTAATACTAGTGGATTTCACAGGATCGAGTGTGTTCGTGCTGAGCTTGTTTCGAGGTTGTGGGGAGCTGTTGGCTGTTCCGCAACACCCCTCCTCTTATCATTTTTAGCATTCTGTCTTTTCAATAGTATTCGAACGGTGTATTTGCAATTTCAAACTTGTACTCTTTTTAGAGGTTCTTGTACATATGATAGTAATGTTGGGTGTATTTGGATGTGGATGATTTTGCATTTTTTATTTAAAAGACTTAGTATTTTTTTTTGGCTTTTGTATTTCTTCCACTTATATGCATTGGCTAATTATTGTCAGCCTATGATGTCTACGAGCCTAGTGTTTTTCTCATGCTACTCTTGCTACACTCCTTGTGGGGTGTAGTGTTTCCAGGTTGATATTTGAGGTCTCACACTGTCCGAGGCTATTGCTAGAGATTTGGGGCGAGCTACTAGCCGGATCTACAGCCCTGAGTCTTCTCTTATGCAATTGTCTACCTCTGTTCTACAGATACATTTTATTCCAGTACTAAGTTTGTATTTCATATTTAAACTTGTAATCCATTTAGAATCTCTTGTACAAGTTAAGATCAGATTTTGGGAATCTTAAGGTTTAAGTTATACTTCTAAATTTGTTTATATTACTTAAACAGTTATTCTGTGTTTTCAATAAACTTAATTTTCGCACTTGTTGTTCTTAAAAGAGTAAACGTTTGGGAATGGTTCGCCTACTTGGGGAATAGTGTAGGTGTGCTCATGCTCCGTGAAATAGTTCTTGATAAGTTGGTATCAAAGCTCTAGGTTCACCAGTCTCACGAGTACAAGAGCAATGTCTAGTAGAGTCTTAAGGAATGGTACGTAGACGCCCGTACCCATCCTCGAGAGGCTATAGGACATCTAGGAAACTGTTAATTCTCTCATGCTACTTCATTCAAATTGGTATCTAGTCGATTCAAATTGGTATCTGAACTTCCTTGTCCTATTCTCTCACTAATGGTGGGAACACGTTCTTGAATTCATTAATGAATGGTTTTATATGACGTGACGGAGTATGGTACAAGATGTGTTATTCTGACTGGTATGAGCGCATGGTCAACTCCAGTTTTCAGCCATAATTGGGACTCTCTAGTTTGGTATGAGAAAGTTTCGGTATCATCAAGTTTAGTTTGATACATATATGGCATAAGTGTATCAATGGCAAGTTAACGATTCAATAGTGGCAGAGTATAGATGTCGATATATGGAAACTAGTGTAATCTTGGGGAGAATCGATGAATTTGATAAAAGGATAGTGACCGTGTTAAGACGACGTAGAGAAGTTGAGGATAAGGACTTGAAAGGTGACTTTTATGGTAAGGTGGGGGAAGTAAGATTTCTTGGGGTATATTGGTAAAAGTATTCTTGTCCTATGGGACGAACGCATAAGGAAGAGAATTTAGATAGATCAGTTTCTGCTATATAAAGGGAACAATTAGCATCTAACTTGCTCGTCAGGATAAGGTTGCAAAATGTTTGAGGGTGGATGTCGTATAGGGTTATGAAAAGTTAAGTTGGGCTTCGACATAACAGAATCGTAGTGTTAGAGTAATAATTAATGGTTTGGGGGTTGCTTCAGGAAATGACTATCGGTTCTAGATCAGAAGGCAAGGTTACTTGTGGCGAGTGAAACTTAAGGAATTGGGCTGCAGTGAATCTTCAATAAAGGGTGTGTTCACAGGGTCATTTGTGTTTCGAGGTTAGTGAGGGAATTGTTTGAACCAAGAGCTTGTTGTTTTGAGAGTTGTGTTGTGGTTATATAATGTAGAGTGGATGTAAGGGTTTGTTGATTAGTTGGTATGTTCGATTAGTCGTAGGCTAATGGGGGCCAGTTATTGACTAATAGAAATGACTCTAGTGATGGGAAAGTGTGAAGTTTTAATACTCAAGGACTTATCGGGTGTTGCATCTAATTTTGGACAAGGGATGTGGACATCGTATTTGTGGTGTAAGACTTGGCTAGTTCCTGCAATTCTAGTGTTACTACTCGGTGGACTTGATCGAATGAGAGGGATAGTCGCATGACTTGTTAGAAGTGTTCTGGTTCGGCAATTAAGGCAAGAGGTGGTTCTTTGCGGGCAAGCATCTCTTAAGGACCCTTGGGTGAGGAGTCAGTCTATAAGGACATTTGAAGTGGTAGGTTGATAATGGTCTTAAACTAATTCAAGTGGTGAAGGACATCTCAGAAATTGAGTAAGGGACTTTGACATAAGTATTTCAGTGGGGTTTATATGAGGATGTTAGTAGGACTGTGTGTACGGTAATTAAGGATCGCCTATGAATTATGGATCGGTTCAGTGGTGGCTTGGGGTATTGCATCGATAATAATTGATTCTTGTTGAGATAACCAGGTTTGGTAGGTAACTTCTAGTGGGGAGACTTCATGAATAATTGTTTATGTGATGCATAGGATTTAGAGAAGAGATCAGTTTGGAGTCAAGTGAAGTAAGGGAACTCTTGGTTGTTTGAGTGTATGGCATAATACTATCTCTAAGATTGACTCGGCTATTTCAGAGGACTTATGAGATTGCGGTAAACTTTTGAATAGGTTCAAGTGATGGTTGATCGGTGGCGGTGAGTGTGATTTGAATGGAATAGAGAAATTGAAGAAGTGAGATAAAGGTGTAGTTGATCGAGAATCGGTAGGAATAAAGTGCTTTCTGAAAAAAGGAAAGGATTCGGATTTGAAGCAACGGGATTACTTGGATCATGTGGATTTGGTGGTGTTATTTGTATCGTTCAGATGAGGAGCAATTGTTAAGTACCCTTAAGAAGGAATCTTGGAAATCTCTATAATTTAAAAGTTAGAGTTATATTTTGAGGTTTGACCATATTCGTGGTAGTGGATTATGTCGTAAGTGTTGCTAGCTGGATAGCATGGGTGAGTAATTCAGACATTAAAGATTTGGGAGTAGTTGCATGAGGTTTAGAACAGAGATTGCAAGATTTGATACTTTCGAAATTGTTAAGGGCGTAACAAGGTGTTACATTTGGAGATTTGATGGTTAAAGGTGTATTAAATGAGGCTACAGGTTTTTGCGCTAAGATGTTCGGAGCTGTGGGCAAATTAAGAGAAAGCACGAGGAGAATTTCATGTATTTAGAGTTCATGGGGTTCTAACAGATTTGCATATCGGGTGAAATTGAGAAACATGAAGATTGCAATCATAAAGTATAGTTCTTCGGTACTAAGTTGATGACTTGGATATAATTCAGCCTTTGGAGTCGAGGCGATGGCACATGATCGATTATTCATGAGAAAAGAGATGGAAGAGGTTACCGCAGATTTACTGAAAGCCTACGGTGTATTTATGGAGTCTCATGATTGTTGTTTACAAGAAAGGATTAGAATTTATCGCAATGGGTGTGTGAAAGGACTATGATTGGGTTTCTAAATGTTCAGAGTTAGTTCGGGTGACCATTGGTGATATTCGGGGAGTGGTACATTTTTTCGGATCAGAAATGTTTAAATTGAGCTGGGGAACTATGTTTACATTACCAGAAGCACTTATGGGTTTTTTAGTAAATCACCTTCAAGGATTCGGAGGATTTCGCCTAAATCGAGTTATGATAGGTTTTACCAAGCTTTATCAAGGTTTGCTAGTGGCCTTGATGATATCTTATTGAGGGCAGCTATTTGGGACAGTTATAATGGTCTACCTCGTTACTTGGTGATGATTTTAGGAGGTAAAAATGGTTATGGGAAGTCTTTAGAGTGATCGGATGGGTTCCTGCAGAGTTGGCTCGGCAAGGTAATCAGTAGGTATGCTTATAGTGTGGTGATTTGAATATTTGAAAAGGCTTGTGCGATGGGTTTTGGCTAAGTGATTTCTACACCGGGTGACGGAACTAATATACTTGAAACTAGTGCAATCGGCTTTGGATAAGATCAGTTTTGATGGAATTCCTTAGAGTTTTCTCAGGTAAAGTAAGGATTATTTTCTGACAAAAGGAAGTCATGATTTGGGCTTGTGGCGTGTGTCTAAGTGTTGTAAGGAATCTTGATGTGAAAGACGGCTTTGAAAGCGTGAAAAAAAGGTTAGTAGGAGCAGAATGTTTTACCGGTATAGAGTGGAAAAGGTTTCTGGCTACATCGGAAGGATCGTGTTGTTTGGAGAATATTTGTGGAACCTATAGATCACGTTCAGAGTTGTGGCTATAATCAAATCAGAGAATTCAAGCGGAGGCAGTTTTTATATTCGGGGATCAGTTGTGAAAGAAATTTCTAGTATGGGAAATATGGAAATTTGAGGCTTTGAGCTAAGTTAAAGGAAGTTTTGATTACTAAGATGAACAAGTAGTACTATCAGCGTATCTCTTGCCTGTGGAGGCTTTCGTGAGTTTATAATAGAGATTCCTTGGTTGCCATCAGCGTTCGTAATTTCCTTTATCATTCCAGGACCAACAATTGTTTTATAGTCTCTGATGTAACGAATTGTTTGGTCGTTTAGGCGTTTTACACTTTTTACCCCTATTGACCCTTTCCCCAAAGATCGTTAGAGTGTGGTTGTCTTATGGGGATGGGTGGAACGGTCCCCAAGGTGATCGGATGGGTTAGTCTTGGTTGAAAGATGGTTGACTTTTGGGTATTCGAACCTTTTTGGGAACCTTATCGGTTTCATAAGGTTCGGAGAGTCGGTTATAACTTGGTGGGTTAATTGGTTCGGTTCCCGAGGCACTCCGGAGTATTTTTGTCCTTTGGTTGGAATATTATTTTTGGGGTTTTGGGGGCTGACTGGGTCAAGATGACCCCTGTTGAGATTTTCGAGGGTACGGGTGAGTTCGTAGCGTATTTTTGCATTGGTACGCATGTTTGGTTTGTATCCGAGAGGTCTCGGATGAATGTCGAGTTTTGGATTGAACTTGGTGAAAAACAAGATTTTTGGAAGTTTCTGTTGTGCCCCTTCTGCGGTGGTTGGACGCACTGCGCAGGCCCGCCTCTGCGAGGCTTGGTCCGCAGATCACAGATGCAAGGGTTCACTTCATTGGGCAGTTCCGCACCTACGAGATCTTTTCCACAGGTGCGGGACCGTGCATGCGGAAGTACTGTCATATCTGCGAGATGATGATATGTTAAGTGAGTCCGCATCCTCGGACAATTCTTTGAAGATGCAAGGTCGGGTCTATGGAAACGGGTTCTGCAAATGCGAGAATTGCTGGAATCAGAGACCTAAATTCCCCATTTCTAAGCCATTCTTTTCATTCGCAAAATTGGTACCTCGAAGAGATTGTGGGCGATTTTGTGGAGCTTTTGGGTGATTCTTCTTTGGACTTTGACCATTCTGAGGCGATCCAGAAGGGGAAAGCTCAAGTGGATTAGTTCGTGGCACCTATTCGGCACTAAGGTAGGTTACGCCTTACTTTTGATAGACTCCGATTAGGGACACGTATATAGATGGTAGTGATTGACGGGAAAAGTATGATAGGCCTTCGGGCATGGTGTGGAGGTGAATTCCAATTAGGATTGGTATCGTCAGCTGTTATTTGAGCTTGTCACCATGTTTGCTAATACGTGTGTTAGTTGATTGATATGTTTGTCATTTGATTCCCACTTACCCCATGGAAAGGAAAGACAGAAAATAATGACTTGAATTATGTTCAGTATTCTTGGCTTGCATTATTGATTCTATGATGCACATTATTACATCTCATTCGCCTCATAAAAAAGGAAGGAAAACATTAAGGAAGTGAGTTTGATACGCATTTTATGGCAAGTGTCCGTTGATCCTATATTATGTATTGTACTTGAGGTTGGTTCCATGCATGGAATTGCATCCCATACTTCATATGTGATTTGTTAGAATTGTGAATTGACTGTACTCATCTCTATTTCTTATCTCACTATCATCCGGAAAGGAAAGTTATTAGAAAGTAATGAATTACATATTGATGATATGAGTTGTGTACGGCATTCCTAATATGCACTGACTGTTTCCATGATTCGAGTTGTTGATTGAGACTTATCCAATCATTTATGTATCATCCATTCATATGCATTAGTGGTTACCATGGAAACAAGGATACTCTGTGTGGAACCAATTGGCAAGGATAACAAAGGAATTCTGTGTGAACCCTAGCGGCGGCGTTCTGTGTAAGCCCTAGTGGATATTGGTATTCTGTGTGAACCCTAGTGGTGGTGCTCTGTGTGAGCCCTAACGAATATTTCTGTGTGAGTACATGGACTTCGCGGGTCCCCTATGGGTCATGACTATGAGGCATTTCCTTTAGCATGTGTGTACGGGTACGGAGAAGAGGCCTGAGGGGCATTGCATATCACTGCATTGCATCGCATTCCATACATTGCATTGCATCCTTTCTGATGGAAATCTTGGTTGATTATTTGACTGGAATTGTTGATGACTTGTTCGATTTGCTATTTGATTTCAAGGTCCTTTTATTGGAAACTTGACGGATTGAGGGCTAGAGATTTCACCTAGGCCTATGGTATGAGAATAATGAGATATTGTGTTGTAATTGTGGCGAACTGTTATCTGAACCTACTTAGTGTTTGTACTTGATTGCTTATCTGCTCTATCTATTTATTTTTTGCTCATTTACATGCGTTGGCTAATCGTTGTCGGCCTATGATACCTATGAGCCTAGTGTTGTGTTCATACTACTCTTACTACACTCCTTTTGGGGTGTAGAGTGTTTCCAGGTTGATATTTGAGGTCTCGCATTGTTCGAGGCTATTACTAGAGATTTGGGGCGAGCTACCAGCCGGATCTACAAGCCTGAGTCTTCTCTTATGCAACTGACTACCTCTATTCTACAGATAGTTTTTATTCCAAAGATTGAGTTTGTATTTCATATTTAAACTTGTAATCCATTTAGAAGCTCTTGTACAAGTTAAGACCAGGTTTTGGGAATCTTAAGGTTTAAGTTATACTTCCGCATTTGTTTATATTACTTAAACTGTTATTCTGTGTTTTCAATAATTTTAATTTCCGCACTTGTTGTTCTTAAAAAGAGTAAATATTTGGGAATGGTTCGCCTACCGGGGGATAGTATAGGTGCCTTCATGATCCATGAAATAGGTCGTGAAAACCTATTGGTTGGAAAATGGATGCCATCATGGCTTTGATTTTTAGGTTGTGACACTTTCACCTTCCTAGAATTACATGTCTAATTACTTTAAACCATAAATTTATTATGGTCTCCCTATTAACGACTTGTCTTTTCTGAAAACTATCTTTGGATCCTTCTAATGTGTTTGTTGCCAATGTTGCATAGAGAATAACAAATGGTGACAAACAACTTGTTTCAACCTTTGATCATGGTCGCAAAGGGCAATCTAGAGATGGAAGACGTAATGACCCATTAGGTCATTTTTTCTATTTTACCTCTGTTGACCCTTGCCTTAGATTTCTTAGAGTACATTTTACTTATGAGGATGGGTGGTGTGATTCCCGAGATATTCGGATGAGATTTGGAAAAGAAAATGGGATTTTCGGATATTTATAAGTGTTTGGTTGACCAAAGTCAACATTGGTGGTAAACGAGTCTTTTTGAAAGTTTTGTCGATTCCATTATGTCTGTAATGTCGATTATGACTTGGTTGAGTGGTTGGTCTGGTTTCCAAGGGACTCGGGTGTGTTTTGGTCTTTTGGTTGGAAATCTAGTCTTAGTATACGATTCCAATGATACCCATAACGCTATACTATAACTTCCCAGAGTAATAATTTGACCATATTTAACCCGATTTGCAATGAAATATGGTTTTGACCTTCGAGATTTGGAATGGGATTTTCGGGTTGACTTTCTAGACCCGAATCTTTATATGGAAATATGGGTTTCAATTGATTCGTATTCTTATGTGTAATCCGTGTTTGAACAGATTAGGATTGTTCAGAGGCTCTACAAAAAAGCCAAGGCTTCGCTGTGATTATCGAACTCCTATCCAGGCATGTTGAGACTTTTGACCTTAATTAAAGCATCGTGGTTGGTCTAATTGGATTAATAATAAGGGATAATGGGATAACAAAAGGGGGTCCCTACACTTTTTAGGTGACGAGCACTTGTATCGAGTACCGGTGCCATGATATGGGTATTTGTTTAATTTCAATTGTATTAGTCCAATATGAATGTCATACTATGGGCATTAGCATAGCATTGATTGATATGTGTCTGTGATTCGGATATAAGGTCCCATATTTATTGCTTCTATGCTTATTACTTATTTTATTTGTGATTGTATGTCCTCATCACTCCTAAATAGTAAATACTCATTCAAAAGTGGAAGAGATCTAAAGTTGGAGTCTTTATAACTTCTCTTGGTTTCTTACGTTGTGCATGTCATATTCATGCTTCATATAGTAATTCATGTGCTTTTGAGGATACATTTGGGATGTGAGGGTAAATGGTTCCGGATGGAGTGATGACGGTATTTTGAGCGGGACTGTCTAGAGACAAGTAATGCCAGCCTAAGACCGAGTATCATGATTTGGAGCCTACGGTGCTGAGTATTGTGATTTGATGCCAAACGTGGCTTGGAACCCGAAGAGAAATTCCGGGTTGGTATATGGACCTCGCGAGTCCCCCATGGGTCACGATTCATAGAATTTAAATGTGTGTGTACCGGGTGATGGAAAAGGCTTGCATTGCAAAGCATTTTCACATCATGACATCTCATTTATTTCTTGTTGTATGACTTACTTGAATTGTTGTTTGTTTCCTTTAAATTCTCATTTGTATACTTGACGTACTTGAGGATTTAGAAGTTTTTACCTAGGCTTGTAACTTGAGATTATTATTATTATTATTATTATTATTATTATTATTATTATTATTATTATTCATGGTGTATAATGGTTTATAATAAATTCTATAACAGATGCATATTACCTCTGTACCTGGCATATAATCATAACCATGCAATTTGATACTTAATATTAAAGCATCTAAGGAATTATCATCTTGCAAAGATACCTGCAAGTTAGGATAAGCATTAAAATAAACTGGACCATAAGCCAAACTT
The DNA here is from genome assembly GCF_029784015.1 of Lycium ferocissimum. Classification (NCBI taxonomy): domain Eukaryota; kingdom Viridiplantae; phylum Streptophyta; class Magnoliopsida; order Solanales; family Solanaceae; genus Lycium; species Lycium ferocissimum. The sequence goes on along the minus strand of NC_081345.1, from coordinate 5,728,748 downwards.
GTTTGGACTGTCCCTATGAGGGATTTCTTTCAGTTTCTATTTCTTCCATCATACTCCAGTGCCCTCGTGGTTGATAAAAATGAGGACATTGATTCATATGAAGAAAACACTCAACGAGAGTTAATAATTCTCCTTGAGAATGATGATCTCCAATGGAAAGATGAACCTTGACAACTAATGCAAAGGTATTTTGATACAAATACACATACGCTACTCCGACTTATAAATATCGGATGAATTATGAAATGATCCTATCATATATAGGGTCAGCTGAATTCCAGCATTTTTATCCTGCTAATAGCAAAAAAAATGTATAATTTTTCAAAAATTATCATAAAAAAAGTATTTTCTCCAAATGAATGGGGAATAAGTCCTTTAAAGGACAGGGATTATATCCACCCAGAACAAAAAATTCCAGTTAAATTCAATTATTGGGATTATGTTGATAGCTTTAATAAAGCTCTTTTATATGAAAATCCTAATAGGAAACACTCATGGTTTATAAAAATTTGTGCCAATGTTTATAAACAGGGCATACCAAATCGGTTTTATCAATGGTGGATCCATTATGGTCCAACTGTGAAATCTTTACCAGAACCCTTCAAAGGTTTATACACAGAATGGGTTGATGTCTCTCCAAAAATAATAGATTTGAAAAATAATATCACCTTCTCTGAAGAAATTTCTAATATGTATTTCTTCATTGAATTCTCTATTCCATGGATTATGAAATGGACAGTTGAAGTGGGTTATACCCCGCAAAATATGCCTGCTTAAACAAGATTTTTTATACAAAATTCTGGTAAGCATTGAAATAAACTGGACCATAAGCCAAACTTGTTTGGACTGTCCCTATGAGGGATTTCTTCCAGTTTCTATTTCTTCCATCTCTTAGAGCTGCTATAAAGCTCTCCGGTAAACCTCTTAAAGTTAAAGGTTTAAATGCAACTTGTATTAACCCAATATGCATAAATCTATGGGTTACCCTATAAGGGGCAAGATCACCGTCGATAATAGTCTAAAAGTAGCATGATCATTATCTACAAATATAGTTTCTTCGATAGTTTTAACTACTTGTTTGAGACCTATTTTCTCAAATGTACCCATTTGGTAAATTGTTCTGAGTTCAATCTTAGGAATCGTCCATTTATTAAGGAGATCCAGTTCTTGAGGAGTATCATATTCCTCTTTTTTACTGTTTTTAACAGTTCTTTTTCGATTTATAAAATTCATATTATGAAATCGTTGAATTACATCACCTATTACTACTGAAACACCATGGCTCTGATACCATAACGGAGCAGGATCCAGCCTTAACATGATGCCATCTAGGTAGCAAGGAGCTTTACTAGGCTATTGACCCTGGCGTTGGGGTTGTTCCTACCAGAACAAGTCCAAAACATGCCCTCAAACGCCATCCTCGGCTAAACGGGCGAACAACAGAACCACCGCCTGAATATGAACAGTCCGCCTGGGTCAATCTCACCTAACCTCAGTCATCATGTGTTGGCTTTGATCATGATGCATTAAAGCATTATTACCATGATCTCAATAGTCTAGTGTGACGTAATTCAACGGAGTATTTAGCCTATAAGGCTAAACATGAACTAAATTATAAAATAAAGAAAATAAAAAATTAAAAATTATACCTTAAGGATGAAAGTTGTGCTCAGCAGAGAGGAGATTTGTATGAACAAACTTTTATTTATCGGAGAAAGGTTTTTACAAGAGGGAGTAGTAGAGAGCTTGTGCTTGGGGGATCCAAGACTTGCTTCTCAACTCAAACGAATGATCCTTATATAATGGATCAGAAATACAAAACAACAAAATAAAAAAGTAGATGGCCGACAACATGATGGCCAGATAAAAAGTAAAAGTAAAGAAAAAGCAAAAGCGGCCAAAAGTAGCCGAAAGTAAAAGCAAAACATAATAATTACAACTTTAATAATTAAAGCTGCTTTATAAAAGCAGATTCCTACTTTATAAAAGTAGCCGCCTAGTGGCGGGTCCCACTAATCACTTCATCTGTGACTTGCCCTTGTCTTTTGCTGAGCTGGAAGATTCTTCCACTTGGCCAAGAAATTGGGCTGCAAATTGTGCATAGTCCTCGGTATTAGCTGGACTTTGAGATTCTCCTGCCAAGACTTGATTATTATAGTCTTCTTCTTCTTCTTCATTATCAGTGGTATGACCAACAGATGCCATTGATGTATCAGAAATAGCTTCCATATTAAGATGTTGCATTAAATTAGATTTAAATTCCTCCATGCAATGGGCTATGAGCTGTTCTGGGGGAATCAGTCCTTTCTTCAATTGAATTTTTTGAGCAATTTGCTCAAAAGCACTGGGTACTTCCTTTTGTCTTGAGCTAAGGGAGTCCTTGTATTGTGCAATGGTATTTTTAATCTGATTTATTAAATCTTGTCCTGGGATAGTACCATCCTTTGATTTTTGTAATAATTTTTTCCAGAATTTTGTATAAAAAATCCTGTTTAAGCAAGGCATATTTTGCGGGGTATAACCCACTTCAACTGTCCATTTCATAATCCATGGAATAGAGAATTCAATGAAGAAATACATATTAGAAATTTCTTCAGAGAAAGTAATATTATTTTCCAAATCTATTATTTTTGGAGAAACATCAACCCATTCGGTATATAAACCTTTGAAGGGTTCTGGTAAAGATTTTATGGTTGGACCATAATGGATCCACCATTGATAAAACCAATTTGGTATGCCCTGTTTATAAACATTGGCACAAATTTTTATAAACCATGAGTGTTTCCTATTAGGATTCTCATATAAAAGAGCTTTATTAAAGCTATCAACATAATCCCAATAATTAAATTTAACTGGGACTTTTTGTTCCGGGTGGATATATTTCCTATCCTTTAATGGACTTATTCCCCATTCATTTGGAGAAAATATCTTTTTTTATGATGATTTTTGAAAAGTTATAAATTTTTTTGCTATTAGCAGGATAAAAATGCTGGAATTCAGCTGACCCTGTATATGATAGGATCATTTCATAATTCATCCGATATTTATAAGTCGGAGTAGCGTATGACGCTGTATCAAAATACCTTTGCATTATTTGCCAAGGTTCATCTTTCCATTGGAGATCATCATTCTCAAGGAGAATTATTAACTCTCGTTGAGTGTTTTCTTCATATGAATCAATGTCCTCATTATCATCAATTACGAGGGCACTGGAGTATGATGGAGGCATATTATCCCCTTTTTTCTGTGCTTCTATAAAAGCAAGATATTCAGCATAAGTAATTTGCTTCTGGGTATTACCAGAAGTTTCTGCAATATTGTCGGCTATTAGCCTTTTGTTGCCCATTTGAGCAAGAACAGTGCCTCTGCCCGTTCCTTTTTGTCCTCTTCCCCTTCCTCTATTAGAGGGAGGTGTCAATGTGGGTCTCATCCTGCAAATGAGAAAATGACAGTTATGAACTTAAATATTCTCTAGTGAGAAAATCAGGGAGACTATTATCAATTCCCTTTTTATAATGAATTTCAAAATCAAATGGTGCTAAAAGAGCTTGCCATCTGGCAAACATTTGTTTAGAAACATCATGTTTGCAATCTTTATTAAACATAAATTTTGCCGCTTGGCAATCAGTTTTTATCAAAAACTTTTGATTATATAAATCACCTTGAAATTTAAGAACACATTTAACTATAGCAAGAATTTCTTTTGCTACAGTAGCATAGTTCTTTTGGCTATTATTCCATTTGCCAGAATAGAACCGGACTAAATATTCTTGTCTATCATTTGGAGAAAGTTGTTTAAGTATTCCTCCATAGCCAATATCGAGGCATCGGTTCAATAATTTTTTGCCAACTAGGATTAGCTAAAGTAAGACAAGGAAGATTATTAACTTTTCCTTGATTTTTTGAACTGCTTGCGTATGAGCATCAGTCCAAGGTTTTGGAATCTTTTTTAATCTATCATATAAAATAGATGTGTCTTTTGCCAAATCTTTATAAAATGGCGAAATATAATTTAAACTTCCAAGAAATCTTTGGAGTTGAGTCTTATCAGTAATAATATCAGGAAATTTAGAAGCAAATTCTATACTTCTATTAATAGGAACAATTTTTCCTTTTTCAATATTATGACCAAGAAATCTGACTTTTGTTTGAAAAAGTGACATTTTTGGCTTAGATATAACTAAACCATTTTGAATAATAATTTTCTTGAATATATCAAGATGTTTGAAATGCATTTCAATAGTATTTGAAAATACTAAAATATCATCGATATAAACAATGATAAAATTGCTATAAGCCATAAAAATATCATTCATAATTTTTTGAATTACGAAGGGCATTCTTCAGATCCAAAAGGCATAACATTCCATTCAAATTGTCCGATTGGAACATTAAAAGCAGTTTTATATTTATCTGCCTCGGCTATTTGGATTTGCCAATAACTTGATTTTAAATCAAATTTAGAAAATATAATCGCATTATGAAGGCGATCTAATAAATCCTTTTTATTAGGAATAGGATATCTAATCCATTTTAAAACCTTATTAAGGGGTTTATAATTTATAACTAATCTTGGAACTCCTCGTTCCTGTTCTGCATGTTTATTAACATAAAAAGCTGTGCATGACCATGGAGATTTCGAAGATCATATAAGACCTTTTTGTAAAAGAGAAGAAATCTCATTTTTGCATAATTCCAAATATTCGGAATTCATTTGACATGGTCTTGCTTTAGTAGGAATATTATTTTCAGAAAAAGATTCTTCATATGGAAGAGTGACAATATGTCTTTTCCTGTCCCAAAAAGCATTAGGATGGTCACTACAAATTTGTAGAGAAAATTGATTTTTTATAAGCTCAATCTTATCCTGTAATTTAGGATTTTGTAAAATATCTTCAATTTGAAGAGTATAAATTTCTTGTTTAAGAAAATTGATTTGCTGATGTTTATTCATCAACCTATCTTTGATTTCATTTAAAATTCTTGAAAAAGGTTCAGTTATAAACTAGAATTTGATAGGTTTTTCATCATAGGTTCCTATAAAACCTTTGTCATCCATCCATTGAATAGGAAATAGTTTATGGATGAATGGAGTTCCCAAAATCATTTGGTTTGAAATATCTTTTACCAATACAAAGCTTTCAGGGATACAAACTTTATCTTGGCAAATATAAGCTTTGGGTAATTTATAAGTAATACCCATTTTTTGGCCACTAGCAGACCGTAAACTATGAGAAGTTTTTTGAAAATATTTTGAAGGAATTAATCCTTCTTGAATACAACTTAAATCTGCTCCGCTATCAACTAGAGCAGTAAACTCTTTTTTGAAATTATAATCAATTAAAAGAGTAACTTTTATAAAAAATTTGAAAGAAGTAATGGTATCTAATTTTATTAAAACTGGGACCACTACCTTCTCCTTCCTCCGTAGTAGTAATTTCTACGGTGTTATCAACTGGTAGGTTTTCTACAGTGTTATAAACTGGTGTTTCTATGATTTGTTTTCCTTTTCCCTCTAGTTGCGAGACCCGATGATCTAAGGTAATCTGGTGTCTCCTAAGGGTGGAAATTTCTTGCTTAAGGTTATGAACCTCTCTTTCTAAGTCTTGGGTGGTTGCCGGGGTGCTTATAATATTTCGGCGTTCTTGGAGGAGTTTTTTTGACTCCAGCCATAGTATAAGGTCTTGTAGGTTCTCTAATTTCTACAGCCGTTGGTTCTTCTTGGGGCTGCTGTTTTGAACCTATTTGGTCTATGATTTGGGACCTAAGGTTTGGATCCTTAATAATTTTAAGGAGGTCAACGAGGTTATTACCATCTAAAACTTGAAGACTGTTTTCACTAAATTGGGAAACAAGTTTATAAAACTCATCGTCTTCTTTGGTTTTGACACAAGGTTGCCCTATTTGGCATGGTTGACACTCATCGTCTGAACTGGTTGAGATATAACTCTCTTCATCTAATACCCTAATATCTTCATTTGAAGAGGGGTTGGAAGAACTATCACTTTCTTCACCAGAATCATCCTCTAGTTCTGGATCTGAATTTAATAAGATCTTATATAAAGATTCTCTAAGGTCATCATCTATGTTAAGGGCTTTAATCTTTTCCTTAACCTTACAATTTTTATAAAAATGACCTACTCTGCCACACTTATAACAGGCTTTTGGGTTTTTGGATTTAATAAAATCCTTCCTTTCCTTAAAGGTCTTTTTGCGCCTAGTTCTTTTTTGTAGACGCTTCTCCTTCCATTGTTGGAAGTCTTTATGCTTCTTTTTATGCCTATGAGGCTTCTTAGAAGATTGTGGAATATCCATACCAAATTGTCCACAAAATTCTCCTAATTGTTGTCTTTCATTAAGACCATGGCGCTTGATCCGTTTGTTGAGCCTAATTTCATTACATAAGGCTAATCCTTCCCGCATACAAGTGCCAATTAATTTACCATAAGTATAAGTATCATAATTAATACTTCTTTCCCCTTTCCTAAGAGCTTTTCTAACCCTTTCTGCAAAAAGAGGAGGGAGTCCATCTATGAATTTGGACTTCCAATGAGAGTCATTACTCTCTGGTAATTCCATGACCCTGCAAAGAAAAACATCTTTATACCACCTAAATGAGGTTAGGGTCTTGCATCTAAGGTTTTGAAGCATGGTACGAATAGATTCATTATTATCCGTCCATCTTCCTGAAAAATGTTCAACAATATTAATAACTAGTGTATAAACTATATTAGCAACAGGTTCTTCACCTTCTTGCTTAACAACCGCTTAGAATAGCATGATGTGTACATTAGTTAAATAATTATCCCACCAACCTTTTAATTGGCCAAAGAAACCAGCTATAATCATATACGCAATAACCCTTTCAGTATTTTTATGAACTTTGCAGATAGTGCTGTACATTAACATTCTATGAATAGTGCAATAAATTTGACGTTCACTATAACCGTCAATATTCCATTCATATATTTCCTTACCACTATAACTCGTTGGAAATAACATGTTCATGTTCCTCTAATAAAACATCTTGAGGAGTTGGTCGAGGATAGTAGTACATCCTCTGGGTAGGCTTCACAAAGATAATATTCATCAATTTTATTAATATCTGATGCTATGCGAGCCTTATAGTCAATATCAGACAAATATTTATCATCCTCTGCAATTAAAGGACTAAGTTTTAAACCTTTAAACTTTTCGTCTAAAAGGTTTTCTAAATCTGATAAAGATTTTAATTTAAAATCATGAATTTCAGGAGGAGGCTGTATACTTGGAGTAGCAACAACTTCCTTCTGTTTCTCCTTATCAGAAGTAGATGCCTTATTAAGACAAGTTAAAAGTTTATCAACTTTTTCATGAAGTGAAAATATTTGTTCACCCAAAATATTCATATAAACATTAGTATAATTTTGTTGCCTTATCATATTATTAATATGATGAGTCATTACAGTCAAGGCACCATTTTCAATTAATTTTGAAAAAGCTGAGAAATGTAAATCTTTTCCTATACGAAAAGATGCTTGTGGAGGAAATACACTTTGAACTATTTCTCCACTAGGTAATGTAAAATCTCTTTCTATGACAGAAATATAATTAGCAAAATACTTGGCCATAAACCAAGGAACAAAAGATATAATCTGATTTGCTGCAGAAAGATCTTTATAAAATTCTTCTTGAAAATAGTATTTCTTACGGTTTAAAATTATCAAAAAACCATTTTCTAAATGTTATCCATTTAGGAGTATAAAACTCTTTACTGATTTCTAGTCTTGCGGGTGATCCCCGACTAAAATCAATCTTTTGACTTGGATCCATTAAATATAGGAAAATCCATGTCTGACTCAGTCAATTCTGGGTCTTTAATACCAGTTACAATATTATCCTGGTTAATATTTAACTTATCAATTCTATTAGAATCATCATCTCTTATTTGAGAAGTAGATGCTCTTGATGGAGTCTGCACAATATAATCAACAGGAGATATATAAGATCTGTTAGAAGATAAAGATCTAGGTATACTAGAACGAACACTATTATGTTCATAATCTTCTAAAGCAAGTATAGGTTCATGAAACCTTAACTTTACTGTCCCATCTGGGATTTGTTCAATTTCTGAAATTTCAGTAAAAACATTTTGAGGAGGTGTTGCTCCTTCAATGACCCACTCTTTAGGGAAATCTATTTCATCCCACTTGATAGGTCTTCTAGTCATAATTTTGGATTTACCAAAATTAGTTTCTATTAAAATAGTTTCATTTTTAAAATCCATGATCTTACACATAGGATTCATGGTATATAATAGTTTATAATAAATTCTATAACCGAGGCATATAACCTCTGTACCTGGCATATAATCATAACCATGCAATTTGATACTTAATATTAAAGCATCTAAGGAATTATCATCTTGCAAAGATACACAAGTTAGGATAAGCATTAAAATAAAAATTGGACCATAAGCCAAACTTGTTTAGGCGGTCCTATGAGGGATTTCTTCCGATTTCTATTTCTTCCATCTCTTAAAGGCCGCTATAAAGCTCTCAAGGTAAACCTCTTAAAGTTAAAGATTTAAATGCAACTTGTATTAACCCAATATGCATAAATCTATGGGTTACCCTATAAGGGCAAGATCAACTTTGTCGGATAATAGTCTAAAAGTTGAAATGTTGGGTTAATACAAGTTGCATTTAAACCTTTAACTTTAAGAGGTTTCTCAAAAGAGCTTTGATATATTGTTCTAAGAGATGGAAGAAATAGAAAAGCTAAGAAATCCCTCATAGGACAGCCTCCTCAAGTTTGGCTTATGGTCCGATTTATTTCAATGCTTATCCTAATTTAGTATTGAAATGCATTTCAAATATCTTGACATATTCAAGAAAATAATTATTCAAAATGGTCTAGTTATATCTAAGCCAAAAATGTCACTTTTTCAAACAAGTTATTATTATTATTATTATTATTATTATTATTATTATTATTATTATTATTATTATTATTATTATTATTATTATTATTATTATTATTGTTGTTGTTATTATTTTTGTTATTATTATTGTTATTATTATTGTTATTATTATTGTTCTTATTATTGTTCTTATTATTATTATTATTATTATTATTATTATTATTATTATTATTATTATTATTATTATTATTATTATTATTATTGTGGACTAATAGCGGTTAAGTGTGGAAGTAGTATTCATAGACCAACCCTCGTCTCCATTTTCGTTAGGGTCGATCGACGATGCTGCTAAGTACACGTTGTTTCCCGTACTCACGCTACACTTGTTGCACCCTTTTGTGTACAAGCAATATTTCTAGCGTTGGATGATATCTACAAAGAGATCTGTTTTGAAGCATCATACGAAACAATCCACCCCTTAATAAAGCTTGCGGAAAGTCCGACCTAATTACCGGGTCAAGTCACTTTCGTGCCAGTCCCTGCATTTAAAGGGAAGGTTCAAGCGATTATCCCAAATCCGCAGATTCTCAGATGGGCACAATGGTTCTCCCCTTACAAATTCCAAGTAAAGCACCTCAAAGGGAAGGATAATATTCTAGCGGATTTTCTATCCAGGCAAGATGAGTTGACCTGAAGACTAAGCCGGTCGTTGAGGCTATTCCGGAGAGTTGAGGGTGAGCTACATGATGATCCGTTGCACCTGATTATCCCTCTATCTCTTTATTTTCTATCTTTTACTTGTAGACAGTTTTTCGGATTGTATCCCAGACTTGTACTTATTTAATCTGTTCTTGTACTAGTGACACTGGATTTTGGGGATTGTAACTCTTTCTTTATGTTTTTTTGACTATCAGTTTTATTAAGACTTTAAAAATGACTTGTGTGATTTCTTTTCCGCAATAATTTCCTTATTAAATTATTCTAAAGGGTTGTGGATGGCTTACTAACTTAGTGGGAGTTAGTGCCTTCACGGCTTATTAAATTGGGTCGTGAAAAATTGATATCAGAGCCTTAGGTTCATCGGTCTCTCAAGTACAAGAACAGTGTCCAGTAGAGTCTTGCGGATCTTCGAGAGGGTACAGGACATCTTGGAAAACTCTAATCTTTCATTTCTTATCGTGTATACTTGATTCTAATGGATTCTAAGAGTTTCTTTGTTTCACTCTCTCACAGATGGTAAGGACACAATCAGCCGCAGTTAGAGACAAGGAGCCAGCACCTGCGCCTGTACCCACTACTACAGTTGCTTGTGGGAGAGGCAGGGGACATGGTAGAGGGCGAGGCAGACCTAGAGCCCACATTGCTACACTAGCCAAAGGCCAAGCACCAGCTGCTGCTCAGGCCCGTGCTAGGGACTCCAGACCCAGAGGAGATTCCAGATGAGGAGCCAGTTCAAGCGGATGAGGTTGGACCCGCCCAGGCACCAGTTGGATTCATTGCTACTCCTGTTCTTCAGGATAAGGCATACAACTAATCTTATATTGAACCCGAATCAGTTAAAGCAAACCCAAGATAGGCATGAATGAGCTAAGCAAATTTATAATCTCATACACACATAGACACATAAATGTTTTTAGTTGATATTGGACTTATATTGATCCTAAATCACTTAATGAACACATGATGTTTATGAAATAAGCTAGGCAGACTTATTATCACATGAACACACAACTAATGATAATCATGTGACAACCTTTAATCATGTTAATGAATCAACAGGTATCCAATAAACAAAGGTCTTAGATAGCATTCAGACTAAACAAGACTTGTAGGCATGCCAATGATGTAGACAAATTGATCTAACACATGTTTAGTTGAAACAAGAACTAAACTGGACTAAAACCCCAATGAACTAGCAAATAACTCAAAATACAAGATTAGGCATGATTTCAGAAGCTAATGAAGACTATAAACCTACTAACTTAACACAGATTATTATTAATCTCAATTTATCAAAGCAATCAAGTCCTACCCCAAACTAGTTAAACCAAGCCATATGAACTATATTAAACCAGGCTGGACTAAACATACATAACCTACTAATGATTAATTTATTCTACTAAACATATTAATAGCTAACAACTAATAAAAAAACTAACAAACTAATACATAATTAAACTAAATTAAGCACACAAACAAATCAGCAACTAAAGAAAATAACTAAAAGGAAGAAATTTTACCTTTTCTGAGTGCAGCCCTAGTCCAGAATGGATTTGGAGCCCTTCTTTGCTCCCAACACCAGAACTCAGCCACACAAAGAAAGAAAAATAAAATTTTTAGACTAGAGACTCGATTAGATCAAGGTTTTAAGCAAAATTTGCTAACCCTAGTTAAATCGAGTTTTTTTGCTCAATGAGTATAAGATTGTTATGTGTATGTGTTGAGAATGGGGTTCCTTATATAGAACACCAAAAACCCTCAAAGTTGTTTCAATTTTGATGTGGGACATTTGAAATGGCAAGGGATTTTCTTGAATCCTTGTGATTCTGTTGACAACCAATAGAAATTGAGAGGAAAATGATAAAGTTCATTAAAGACTTTGTCCTTGATGTGCAGAAAAAGCAAGGAAAGAGAAAGAGGGTTTTACCTTTGGTGTGGTTGCGTATCGACAGTGATGGGGTAAGGGCAATTAATGCTCATAACCAAAGCAGACGAGCATGACTGAAATAAAGCAATATCGCCTGCGACTTTGCCATTTCCGACAAGGCGTGACATGAGAGAGAGAAGGGAGAGGCAGGCAGAGCTAGGGTTTACTTAACAAAACCTCAACCAAACGAAGAAATGAGGGTCATTTGGTTCGATGTCGTAGACATAAAGGGTCATTGGGCCGGGTCTGGTCCGTTATGGACTGGGCTCGGCTAATTTAAAAGAAGAGAAAAGAAATGGCCCAACATATATGTGTGTGTGAGGGTATATATATATAAGGACAATTTCATCAAAATGCGGCCACTAGTTAATTTAACAAATAGCTGAATTAAAAGTGTGAAAACTTAATTAGTTATTTCACTTATAGCCATGTTAAAAGAAAAGTCTAATTATCCTTTTCAAACCTAACCAAAATGCAAAGTTAAATTGATTGTTTCAATTATAGCCTTAATTAAAATATAGCAAACAATTGGCCATCTCAATTACAGCCGCAATCAACTCATGCAATTAACAAAAATTTAATCATAATCAAATTGGAAATAAACTGCAATTATAGCCCAATAACTTATAAATTTTAGATGTTTTTATCTATTTAATTAATCAATTTTCTTGATTTAACGGAGTAAAATGTTTGTCAATTTGATGTTGATAGTTTAATCAATTAATTTAATAATTGTTTTAAACTATTTTTGAATTAAATCATGCAAATGTACTTATCCTTACAAAATACATAAGGTGATATACACAATATATTTAAAAATATTTTACCAAATGAAATGGCAAATGTTATCAGAATAATTTTGTAAAATCATTTTTGACTTGTAAAATGCATATCTCACTCCGTTTGTGATTCAAGAACTCCGAATAATTAAATAAAATTATTGGTGGGAAAAACTTAGGTGTGACCAAGTATCTCTGTTGACTTTTTAGAGTCCAATTTTCTAGATTTCCAACTACTCTTCCACTACCCAAGATTTTAGTTGGAAAGTTATTTGGATTTTGATATCCCCTATACCTGTTCTTCTCCACTTCTTTTGTACCTCCCTGCTTCTACTCCCCTTTGTCTTTCATCTGGTTGTTGGTGTTTTATACTTCCCCTTGATCTTTTACCTTATTATCAGTTCTTGCGCTTTGAGAAACTTCTCCCTTGTTCTCCTTTACCTCCCTCTCTGGAGAAACTCAGGATGAATAATTCGACAATCATATTCATCATGCCCCTGCAATTTGCATTCTTTATAGTACTTTGGAATGTAGTCATATTTAATGTTCAGTTGTACTGTTTGTATTGCTCCTATTTTTTCATCCTTAATATCCATCTTTACTTATTTAGGCAAGTCCGATAACATATCGACTAACACTTTAACTCTAGAACAGTTAGGTCTAGTTTTATTAATTGTCGCCATGTCTAGATGTAAAGGTTTGCCAACTGCAGATCCAACAGACAAGAGGGATTCCTTAACATAATATGTTGGCAAAAGATTTGCATAATAAATCCATGCCATTGCTTTTGAATTTTCCTCATCAATCTTAAATTTTGAATCATAAATAAATGGCCTCATCTTATATGAATATCCTTCACTATCTTTAACATTATATGCTGGTTTCGATGTTAAGCTCACAAAATCCTCAAGAAGCATTAACTGTATGAGAACATGTCGATTTCTAAAGAATCCGATCTGAAACTCACCTTTAATCCACACTGAGCAGGGATAATTCGACGTAATTGATCAATATCTGACCATCCATAAGAGAATTTACCCACGACTACATGTTGTAGGTTTTTTATCACATCCATTCTTGTCACTTCTTCCTCAGTCCACTTGATATGAGGTTCCCCATGAATAAAGGTCACTAGCTTGATTGGTATTTGTGCAACTGGTAGTGTTTGATGATGCGTGGTCACATTTAGAACTGTTAGCTTCAGCAGATTTGCATATTGTAAAGTGTTAGGTCTGGGATTTGAATTCAAACTTTCTTGTTGGGGTGTGTGGATACCCATCTGGCCAGACACCGCAGGCTGGCCACCGGCCATGAGCAACGAGTTTGACTTCTACGATCTAGGGTTTGCATGAAAATAGTAAGAGATGAGAAGAGAGCATTTTCTAGTCTTCCTGTTGTGAACAAAAGTTTTACTTAATTTGTTACTTGTAAAAGCAAAAACCATGACCCTACTATACACTCTTATACAAAGTTTGATACTGTTAAACAAACAAAAGTTTAGCGGGTGAAACGTATATGCATAGTTGATAATTTCTCATTCTTTGAGTAAGTATTTATATGGACGGTCAACTACTACAACTTTTGGAATAAAATCATTTTCTTTATTTTGTAATAGGAATATCATTCAATTATTAAAATTGATGTAACAATATTATTTTTCTTTATTTTGAATATAAAGATCATTTTAATATCGGTAAGGCTGGTCGGAATCGTGGGTCCATAATCTAATATTGATTGACTTTTGTATTTATTTTTTTTGGCTTCAAAGTGCCTCCTCACTAGATTGTTACTGAAAATATATTTTCCGACTAAGAGTATATTTGGTGTGATATAGCACCAGCAAAGTGAATTTTCTGCTACAAGATAACGAAAAATAAAGTTGTTTCACCATTTCCAATAGTCAATTGACTTATCTGTTATAAAATAAAGAAAAAATAACTTCGTTATATTATTTTTAGCAGTTGACGGGCCATTACAAGATTCTTTTTTGTAACTTTTTTGCTACTCATATTTCTTTTTTCTTCCTTCTCTTATTTCACTTTTACCACGAAGTATTAGATTATGTACGTCTCTTCATGTAATCATGGACAGTCATAAATATACTTGCACCAATCTCTATTATCTCGTCCACTATTCAGCCCTACCAAATCAAGCTATGGCTAGTGAAGCCTCAAAAATTAAGGAGAAACCTTTGCATATACACATTTTAGAAGGAAAAGCATTACATGGGACTTATGCCCCATCTATGGAGGTGTTAGCCTTCCCAATTTGTGCAAACAAAAATTATCGAAGTGTAAAACACGTTTCATAGAGGATACACTAGTAAGATTAAATATGAACAATTCACGACATTTCCTTAAGGAGCGCAAATCAACTTTTCCTCGAGAAGACATGTTCCGATATAACCACAAGGAGGATTGAGAAAACAAATAAGACATGAAGGTTTCACGCATGAACATTCTGTCATTTAAGCACAAGCATCTAGAGTTAACGCAAAGATGTTGAAGAACACAAAAGGGACCACAGAAAAATCTTTAATGATTTTGCAGGTGATAACTTGCAAAAACCGTATCACCTTACGCTATGAAGACTTGCAAAAACAGACCTTTAATTATCCATAGGGTTTTGACACAATTTGAGTCTCATCCAATCCAAACAGAAAAGAACTTCGTGCTTAAAAAAGAAACAATCAACTCCTTTCTTCACTTTTTTCTCAATGATACAGTAATATGGATTTCATATACAGAAAAGCTTATGAATTGGAATAAAACGAAAAGCTCTTAACACTATTTACTGCTAACAAATGTTGTATTAACTTCTACTGAAATTCATTTCCAGTTTTCTTCTTGCTCTATACCATGATCTTGGTACGAAAATTCAGAAGTGTAATTCATAGCGCACTCGAAGAACTGGAATTATGTTGCCTGCCAAACCTCACGAAGAAATCCATACCTAGCATTTGATCCAGTCGAACCTGTAATTTCTTCCTTTTGTTTAGCTTTTCCATATCCATTTCCATTTTGTGCAAAAGCGGGTGACGATGGCATTTTGTCAATAATACATGCAAGAGGAGAATCTATTTCCTCCAGTTCCTCGTCGCTTGTGTATCCCTTCCTTTGTATAGCAGAAGCACTCCAAGACAGGTGAGACTTCCCCTCAACTTCTGCAACTTTTTCTGCAACGTCCACGGCAACAGGAGGTGTATATACAACTGGGGCGGCAGGGTAAGGGAAGCTGCTTGAAGAGTCTCCTCCTGATAATCGACGTGCTATGATGCACTGCAAACATCAGTTATGTGAGATAAGATTCTTCAATAGAAACATCTTTGCAAATGTTGTTTAATGTCCTAGAAAGGAAAAGTCAGTTGTATTGGCCAATGACACTTGGTCAGTTGATCACATCGTTTCCATTTTGGTCATTATTGTTATCACGGGTGTCTTTGTTTCAAAGTTGTACTGTAGGTAATGCTTATAAACAACCTTAAAATACAAAACTTGAACTAGCTAGGAGTAGCCAAACCTCGGCATTGAGAGCTTCTAAAACAGCGCCAGGGACAGGATCAGGACAAAACTCATCTGGAGAGAAGTTGCAGAGTATTCGCTTAACCAATGGAAGACTGATAGATGGACATACCTGGAGCAACATTTAAAATTTAGATCAAAGACAGAATGAAATAGAACTATTGACCTCTACACATATTTGGCAACACTAAAGGTTGTACCTCCATTCTGATTGTGCGGTCCATGAGCATGTCTTTTGGAAGCATGAGAAGATCGCTTAAGGCATTGAGAAGATGGAAATGCTCTAGTTGATTTCCAATTTTCCTATGATCGTCTTCAGAGCTGCCTTCATCATTTTGCCCAGAATCTTCAGCATCCATGCCAAACAAATCAGTAAGACATCTTGACCAATTGCCAACCTGCAAAAACGATATACTATCAATACCAAGAGCATGAACCAATGAACAAGAGATCATAAAGGTTTCCATAGAAGATAGCGCATTGTTGACAATTTGGCAGGGAAACAGTGCAAGTACCAAGGACAGAGGAAAAGATCCCCATGAAGAGCAAGCAGCTTTACTTTGCCAGAACACAGAAGTAAAATATCGTCCAAAAAATTACAGGAATTCGCAAACAAGTTAATAGTGACTAATACTTACTGAGTTTTTCAATTGTGCACCCGAACCAAAACTTAAATCTCCGGCTGGAATAGGCAACACCTTTGAGTCAACTATTGGATCAGATATGGGATCAGTTGGGATCTCATGAGCTGACTCACGAAGAATTGCATTGAACATAGCCACATCCAGTCTGGCAACACAGTGTTCAATCACCTGAAAAGGTACATATATATAGAGGCGTAACCTTTTAGACTAACAAGTGAAACTGAAACCAATTATCGATAGCATAAAAAATACAGATAAAATGGAAGTGCGAGAGTACTATACGTTTTTCCTTGATCACCTGCATCCAAAACTCAAGGAGACCAAGGGTGGGAAAAATACGGCAAATGAAAAGTAGAAACACCGGAGAATACTTACCCTTCTAGCCAAAACAGGCAAGCAACCACATTCATGGCTTCCTGCTCGTACAGGACATAATCTCTTCAAAGCCTCC
The DNA here is from genome assembly GCF_029784015.1 of Lycium ferocissimum. Classification (NCBI taxonomy): domain Eukaryota; kingdom Viridiplantae; phylum Streptophyta; class Magnoliopsida; order Solanales; family Solanaceae; genus Lycium; species Lycium ferocissimum. The sequence continues at coordinate 5,711,804 of NC_081345.1, read as the reverse complement.
TGGAAAGCACTCTTCCATAGGTTAATGGAAAAGTTTCCTTGCTGCTGGTCCCCCAAGGCAGGTCCTAATAACCTTCCAACAGATTTGCTGGTCACTGGATCATCAGCGGGAGATTGCATATTGGGAGTCAAGGTCTGAAGCCAAAGTGATCAATCAGTTTCCAAAAGGAGAATACATTAAAGCTGCTTGCTTTACTATTAAATGATATATGAAAGAGTAACAGGATTAAATTTCACTGTACTTAAACTTTAGAGATCAATTACTTGAATACCTTTTTAGTGATGGCATGTTTGGCTAAATCCTATAGTTACCATGTAGAACAGAACATATTTGATGCAGCAAAATATAATTTGCATTTAATTAGTGCTGTATACACGTCAATCTTAATTGGGAACATTGGTATAACAGGAAACAAAGTACAGTTGATTACCTGCCACCATATTGACTCAACGATCCGCGAGAAAATCCAGGATTCTACTCTCTCTAAAGCAGTTGTAAAAGTTTTTGTTTCTTGCCAATCATCAAAAAACTGCAAAAGGTCATGCTTACTTGATTGTTTGCTTCCTGGATGCGTCTTCCATTTTAAAGAGGATATCTTTGATTCAGTTTTATTTCCACCTCTATTTGACTCAGCAATCGTTACCAATGAACTTGACCTACAGGAACTTCCAAATGCTTGAGAAATGATTACCCTCAGAACAACAGCATTTGACAGCCAAAATGTTAACCTTCATGAGAAGGGAAGAAGAAAGTTAGGCTAATAAAATGTACAAAAGTACCACATGATCCAGTAAATGGAAGTATTAAAATACCTTGCCACGTCGTTGCCACATGACTTGGCAACTAAGACAAGGCCGGAAACTGTGTTTTTAGCAACTGTAGCTCTTTTGTCTTGAGACCAGTATTTACATGCATGAAGGTAGAGTCTAGAAAGGCGCCTGGCAGGTGTGTGCAGCTTATGTGCAGAACTGCCATGCTCAGATACCACAGAGTAGAGAGCAATTTCAAGGGCAGCAACTTCTCTCAACTCTTCCTCAAGTTTCTCAAGCCTTGATTCCATTTCTCCAATCTTTTGCTCTAAAGCTTCTTTATCTTCTTGCTCACAGTTCTCCTCGGTGTTGACTGTTTCATCATCACTTCCAACACTTTGAGCACTAACTGAAGTCTCATCCAAAATGTCTGCTTGCTCTACCTCTTTAACAGATTTTTCATCACCTTCTTCTGAGGAATCTGATAGGGATTTGGGATGGACTTTCATATTTTTGGAGTTATCATTGAGGCTCTTGGATGTCACTTTAGATGGATCTTTTTTAGGTGCTTTGGCTTTGTTTGCTGTACTTTTTGATGCCTTAATCTGTGAATTGTTTGCTTTCCGATCAGATTTAGCTCGTTGTGCCTGGGAAGAATTATTTCCTTCAGTTTTCACAAGCTTTCTAGAGACCTTGACAGTCGAAGTTCTTTCTACATTTTCATCTTCAGTTATTTGTGGATCTCCTTGAGATGAAACTGAATCATTCACTGTCTCAACATCTGATGCCTCTTCCACCCCCTCTTTGGGTTCACTCTCCATATCACTAGAACGATCAGTGATTTTATCCTTGCCCTGTTTGTCAACCATTTTCCGTGTTTTTGATTGCTCAGTTGCTTCCTCAGACCTGTAGACATCATCCACATAATCTATAACCACATTTTCATAAACTTCAGTGGGCTCTGTGACCGTGTTTGGATCACTTACTAAGACACTGGACTCTGGTCTAGGAGGTGAAGCTTTATGATCAGTCTCTTTTCTTTTCAATGTTTTGCCAGTACTCTTTTCCTGCTGTTTGTAGTCTTTTTTCTCTGTCTTTACAACACGTTTTGCTTGTTTAGTGTTTGGACCTTGCTTCCGTTCAATTTCCCTCATGCTCAATATACTTCACCTGTCAATCTGCGGCAAAAGAAGAAGCCATAATAAGCTAGAAAAAAGATAATCCAGCATCACTAACAAAACATTGTGATTAGATGAGAGTGAGATTTATCATGACCAGACTATAAAAGTATGCTAGATGTAATAGCTTTTTAATTATAAGACTTCATGCGCGTAATAGCTAAACAAAGTCATCCAAATGCACCGTCAAAAATGATTTCTATGGAGAACCAAAAGATAAAGCTTAATAATTTCAGACTGAACAGGTACCATTAGAACAGCAGCATTCTAGAAATAGAGAAAAATCATTACTATGATATTTCTAAATGATCTTACCTTCAAATATGAAATTAAATTATTCACAGAATGGGGCTGCTGACAATTAAGGTCTTATTTGTATTCATTGTCTACCATAAGAGGCATTTCAGATCAACTCCCTTATGAAGAGGCTGAAATATCTTCATACTTTAGATTTAGAACTAGTTAAGAGTAGGGCTGTGAGATGGAAAAGCAGATGGTACTTTTTAGTTGACTGGCTAGAATTAGAAATAACAGATCAAGTAAAATATAATAGCTACTTTATATCAATGTTATAGAGGAGTAGGATTGAAGGAGAATCAACCATCTGTCAAGTAGAGATGCTGATTGTTTTTCAAATGTAACAGAAGTAATAACTTCACACAAGTCTTGCACTGAATTTTCACAATTGTGAATAAACTTCATCTAGTTTACATTCAAATAGTATCCGGAAAGTGGCAAGTTGCAAGGAAAAAGACTGGTGAATCAAACAAGTCAAGAGCTAAGACTCTAGTCAAGTCCATAGAAGAGTTTCAGAAACTAATTATCTCTACCAGGACGATTTGACAAGTTCGTTAAAGCCTAGAGAACCAGTAATTTTAGGATCTACAAAAAAAAAAAAAAAAAAAGAGAAGGTTCCAAGTTTTTTTTTTTTTTTTTTTTTTGGTTTCCCACCCGGTGTCCGGTATACGCATTGGAGCCCGACTATATCCGGATCCGCGCCGCATATAACCCATTTCTGGGGGAAAAGCTTCCTAACAAGGATTTTTCTATTCTCATGGCTCGAACCCGTGAGCTCTGATTAAGGGAGCACCCTCATCCACTGCAGCACATCCTCTGGTGGTGATTCCAAAGTGTTTCCCAGTAACAAAGTGATGAAAAAACAGTCTCACTTAGGGAAAAAAAATTGGGAAGAATCTGATAAGTTAGCCAAAACTAGTTATAAAAACATCCACAAGTCTATTAGTAGTGAAACTAGAGAACTTCTTTCTTTTTTTTTTTTCAGTTTCAAGATTATCAAGAAACTCGTTAAAATTTCAGAATATACCATAGCCAGCAAAACATAGGAAAAATGAACCGGGAAAAAAGAAAAAGAGAGAAAAGTAGATAAAATTCACACAAAATTGTACTTTGTAGCAAAAGGATTAACGTAAGGAAAAAAGAGAAAGCAAAAGCATTAATGAAGGAGCAGTTAAAATATGTCAGAAAGGTGAAATCTAACTCACTTTGAAACAGAGAACATTTCCAGAAGTATTTTAAGTGCTAAAGCTTAACTCAAATTTATGAACATTCAATGAAATAGAGGAAAACAACAAAAAAAACAACATAACAAGGAAACAAAAAAAAAAAAAAAATAGTAGCAAGTGATTTCAGGTTAAAAAAAAAAAACTGTTTTTTTAGGGGCAAGATGACGGTTACAGGAACGTGGAGGTAACGGCCAAATGGATACACGCACCCATGATCTCCAAAAAGTTTAAACCGCCATTACAAAAAACAAAACAAAACAAAAAAAAAAAGTACACAAATTTCCAGAACTAAATATATATAGAGAATAAGATGAAAAAAAAAAAAAAAAAATATATATATATATATATATATAGATACCTTTCAGATTTATATAATACTCTGTCTATCCCAATTTATATACTCCCTCTGTCTAAAAAGATTGTCCTTCTTTCCTTTTTAGTCCGTCTCAAAAAGATTGTCCCCTTTCTATATTTAGAAACAATTTAACTTTATGGGATGATTTACAGTTACACAAATATCTAAGGCTTGTTTTGGATCATACATTTCAAAAGTCTTGCTTTATTTCTTAAACTTTATGTTAAATTAAAAGAGGACAATCTTTTTAAGACGGAGGGAGTACTAATGTTGTTCGAATTTCAAGATTCAAATTGACCATGAATTTGGACATACTAGCTTTAAGTTTTTTGAAAAGTAATTTATCTATTTAGAAATTACATAAAAAAATAAAATATTATAATTCATAATAATTAACAATTTAAAATATTTAAACAATATATAATAAACGTAACAAAAAAATTCTTATTTGACTCTAGAAATGCGAAGAGAATGACATAAATTGGGACAGGGGGAGTAATCAAATAGTCATTTACAAGTTTTCATGCGGGAAAAAAATCTTATAAAAAACAATACCGAAAGGGAAAATTGAAGGCTAAAAGGAATAGATCTAAGCAAACAGAGGAGAAAGGTAGAAACAGAGGAGTGGATCTACAAGGAAAAGAATGTCCTTCGTTTTGTCAATTTCTTCCATATCCGAAATTCCAAAATTTCAGTAAAACGACAAAGAAAAGAGTATTAATAACAAGGCATCATATATTTATTGATACATTCACACATTTACTCAAAGTATACTTTAATGTGTCAAAGTATACTTTAATGTGTCACTAAGCTACTATTGGAAAACCGCATTCTTCAGCAACAAAACAGCGGAAAATGCAGGAAAAAAAATGAAAATTACTAGAAAATTGCATTCTTCGCCCCTAAAACATCGACAAAATTACTAAACAAAGAAAAATTCACTAGAAAACAAAATGCTTCAGCTTGAAAACAGCTAAAAAAACTGCTTAAACATGAGCTATTGCAATAATTATCGGTAAAAAAGAGTAAAATGTACCACCCAAACGTAATTGGAGAAAACATCATTATTCATCTGCTTAAACAGAGACCCAAACGTAATTGGAGAAAACATCATTATTCATCTGCTTAAACAGAGGAAATTCTGCTAAAATGAGAAATCGAATAGAAAACTACATTCTTTAATTGTAAACCGGATTGAATATTGTTCATTAAACTGCATTCTTCATCAGCAGAACAGCAAAATTAGGAACTTATAAATTATTAATTATTACGAAAGCGCATTCTTAGGCTGCAAACCAAAAATAAAATACTGAAAACAGAGAATTGACTTACCCAACTGTTCTTTTTCTTAATGATTTTCCTTTTTGCCCAACAAAAACCTTCTCTCTATATATATTGGTATGTATGTATATATATATATAGATGTGCGAAGAAGTCTGTTTTGAGAGACTGAAAGTGTAGTAGAATGCAAGTTGCAAGAATGTGAAGAGAAGTGGGCATAATGTGAAGAAGGATGGGCCATTTTTTTAAAAGGATTGTAATTAATTTATAGTTGGTTGATTAATTAAGATTACGGGAATCAACTTGGGGATGTAACCGGTGAAGGGGGCGTCGGTGGAGAGAAAGTGACCGGTGGCTCCCGGTTACTTTACGCGTCATCATTTGTCCCTTGTAAAAGAGCTAAATGGCACGCCGTTTTATTAAGTTAATAAACATAAATATATGTATACGAAGGGGAAAATTATAATATAAGAAATTGTAAGTGAATAATGAAAAATTATTATGGTCAATAATAAAAGATTTATTACTTCCTCCGTCCCAATTTAGTTGTCTTAGCTTGATTGGACAAAAAGTTTAAGGAATAAAAGAAGATATTTGAATCTTTGTTATAAATTAAAGATGTGTGTAGTGTACTAAAATGTCTTTTGAATCCAGCGGTTTTAAATTGTCATATAGGATGTTTGAATTGTCAACTTACTAAATATAGAAAGAGACACTCTTTTTTAATATACCAAAAAGGAAAGTAAGACACTTAAATTGGAAGGGAATATTATATTAAGAATTGTAATACCATAGTCAAGAGCTAAATTTACTAATTATAAACATGTTCAAAATTTAGAAAGATCATCATGTACTTTTTTAATATTTTTACAGCTTTCATTTCTATATTTGTTATGATGTATTCCCTCCTATCACGAATCAATTCAATATTTAAATACTACAATAGGATAACACAAAAAAAAAAAAAAAAAAAAAAAAAAAAAACTCACTTGTGAAGGTTGTTCAATTTTTAGAAAAAGACTTGCTAAATAATGGTAAAGAAGTTACCAAAAATCATATCTGCTGCATGCAACCCCTCCCTCTTACACTTTTGTTTTAGGGGCAAAGACTCTGAAACATTCCCGAGGATGTATATTAGGTATGCATTAAACATAATTACCACCAACAGTTGCATGCAGGAAACCAAGAGTAGAACATTTTATGTTGTATTCGAATTTATACTTTAAAATCTTTTCTGGTTAATAATACTCGTTTATTGTGAATAGTAAGATACTAAGATGTAATTTGCTTTGTCATAACAATTTTTTTTAATTCTTCACATTGTTAACCCATTAACGTTAATTAATCTTTTTTTTGTTTTGTTTTGGGCAAGAACAATGATGTCCTTCAAAGGCTAACTAATTTCTAGTTGATTAGTTATAATATGAAATGAGTGATTTTAGCTTTTTAATGGACTTCACACCTTCCAAGCGCGTTTTTATTCTCGTCATATCTTTGGATTGTTACTTCCTATCTTTCAGTAGGTTTCGATTTTAACATATAGCTTGCAGCATAATTTTCTCTTTTGTCCTTCTTGCTTGTTGTACCAAAGATTAGATTGCAGTTGCCATGGTAAGGAGTATCGAGCCAACGCCAATAAGGTACTGGCCTTGCAACAAACGAACAAATATGTACTGTAATTTGAGTGTTTACTGTAAAATCAATTGATGCAAGATATGTCTTTCATAGATGTATTTATCACTTAATCATGATTAAGTACTTAGGGCTCGTTTGGTACAAGGGATAAAGATAAATAATCTGATTATATTTGAGATGAATTTATCCCATGTTTGGTTGAGATAAAATGATGGTATAACTAATCTCGGAATTAGTTATTTCGAGATTGTAGTTTTATTTTATCCCTATGGGAGGGTGGAATAACTAATCCCGGGATAACTTATCACAGGATAAGTTATCCTGGGATAACTTGTTTCCAACCAAACGACCCCTTAAGATTTATTTATCCTCACTTTAACATTTTACTAGTAAAGTTAACATACTTGGTTTGGTATATATATTCAACACGGGTAACTATTTGTGGGAAATTCGGGGCGGAGAAGCACTCTCAATCACTCAAATTCTTTCTTGAAGACAAGTGGAGGAAATGATTCATCTTTATTTCACTTTACTTGCTTACTTAATCAATTATTTTCTTTGAAGATAAGTAAGGAATATTTTCTTCTACCAACTTAATGTTAGGGTTTTTGCCCTGATTTTCTTACCATATTTGAGTTTTACTTTTCTCTTGAAGGAAAGTCAAAGTATTACTATAATTGCTTTTACTTTTCCTGAAAGAAAAATATAATTCTCTTCCATATTTTGGTTATTCCTTGTCTTGGGGAAAAAGTTTTGGATATCTATAAATTGAACACATCCTTCCCACAACTAGAATATAGAAAAGTATCCACAATGTAGTCCTTTAGACAGTTTTGCTTAAGGGGAGATTTATTCTCTCAATAGTTTTAGATTTTTTTTTTTTTGTATTAGTACTATCATGTGTAGGTCAATTGACCAAACTCATATCATATAATAAAGTCTTTTTTATAGTTTTCTTTGTCGTCTGATTTATCGTCATTGAAGATTTGCAATTGTTAGCTTCCGCATGACGCCTTGATTATTTCGATCCTCAACAAGTGCTAAAATTTACTTTCCTTCCGCTTCATGATTTAATTAGTAGTAGAAATATTTACTTCTTTTTTTGCTAGGAATATTCTAGAATATTTAGTTTCCTTCTAAGTGTAGTTACTACATTAATTATACGATATTTAGTTTAATTTCCTTTTAGTTTAGTATCTATAAGGAAAATAATATATTTTCTTTTTATTTTATTCTCTTTATTTCTCTATAAATAGAGATGTAGTCTTTTCTTTTTCAATGCAAGAAACAATTCAAGAATCAATACAAGTTCTTCAATTTTCTTTCTCATTTTTCCATTCCATAACAGTGGTATCAGCGCCAAGTTCATTCATCTCAATGGATCTGTGATTTCATTGAAGAAGAAGAACTACTTTCAACCACTTTTAACCCTTACATTTGTTTTTAATGCAGGGCTACTTTAAACCAATTTTAACCCTTGCTTTTATTTTTAACGCGGGGCTACTTTAAAACACTTTTAACCATACTATTTGTAGGAAGTTGTAAAGGAAGATAAACCCATAGAACTCCTCGCTGAAAATTCTACTCCTGCCCAAATCAAAGCTCATTCAGAAGAGAAAATCAAAAAGTATAAAGCCAAAATTGTAATTCAAAATTCTGTTGCTGATTCAATTTTTTCTAAAATTATTGCATGTGAAACAACAAAAGAAGCTTGGGAAAATTTTGAAAAGGAATATCAAGGAAGTGAACGAGGCAGACAAAATTAGATTTTGAATTTGAAAAGAGATTTTGAATCTCTTAGAATGCAAGAGGGTGAGACAATCACTCAATATTCTAACAGAATTTCTTTGATTGTCAATAGAATCAGGTTGTTCAGCAAGAATTTCAAGGATAACAGAATAGTTAAAAAAAATCCTTGTGACTATTTCTGAGAGATTTGAGTCTAAAATATCCGCTCTAGAAGAGTCTAAAGATCTCTTTACTATCTCTCTTGCAGAATTAATACAAAGAAGAGCTTTCAGACAAGATAAAGTTGTTGAAGATATTTTTTATGCAAAACAACAAGAAGGAAAAGTCAATTCTCCTCCTTGCAAATATTACCAAAAAAAAAAAAAAAAAAAAAAAAAAAACACTTAGAAATTTTTTGTTGGTGGAGATGAGATGCAATATGTGGAAATTGCAAGCAAGCCGGTCATGTTACAAAAGTGTGCAAGTTCAAAGACACCAAGACAATTCATAAGCATTACTGGTAGAAACAGAAGATGAGGAGGATCAACTCTTTTAGATTGCCACAACAGAAGCAAGGAAGAATGCGTTTTTCTAGAACTATCAACTCTTCAAACTCAAATTGGATACACCAACTTGAGTTTGAGGGGGAATGTTAAAATTTACTTTCTTTCCACTTCATGATTTAATTATTGGTAGAAATATTTACTTCTTTTTTGCTAGGAATATTCTAGAATATTTAGTTTCCTTCTAAGTCTAGTTACTACTTTAATTATACAACATTTAGTTTCCTTTTAGTTTTGTATCTATAAGAAAAATAATATATTTTCTTTTTATTTTATTCTCTTTATTTCTTTATAAATAGTGATGTAGTCTTTTATTTTTCAATGCAAGAAACAATTCAAGAATCAATACAAAGAGTTATAGTTTATTCTCTCTTCAATTTTCTCTCATTTTTTCCAATCTATAACACTTAACATACATTTTGCCTTATCGAATATGATTGCTCTCTCCATCCATTTTTACTTGTCCATATTTGACTAGGCACACTCTTAAGAAATACTCCCTCCAGTCCAAAATAAGTGAGGTTTTAGCCTCTAAAAGTTGGTCCAAAATAATTGATGTTTGACAAAATCAAGAAAGTATTCAGTTTTCTTTTCCAAATTTACCCTTGACACATTCCCATATCCTCATGATGTAATTACACCCAATTCTCAACCTCTCCCCCCTCCCCCCAACCAAAACCCCGTAATTACATGAAAGATAAATAATATAAAAAATAAAAATATATTTTAAAAATAAAAATAATTTAAAGAGTAAAAATAAAATAATAGAAATAAAGACGAATGAAAAAGAAAAGAAATTTAAATAAAAACAAAATAAAAAAGTAAAAAGTAACCCTGTAATTACATGACGTAATTACACCCAATTTTCAACAACAAACCCCTCCCCCCCCCCCCCCCCCGAAAATTGAAGAATGTAATTACACCCAACTCCCACCTAACCAAGTAACTACTTGGCCAAGCAATCACGTCAAACTGTGTAATTGCACCCAATTACACTCAAATTCAATTCTCATGTGTCCTTTCAAACATGCCCTAAGTGATAAATTATGTCTTGGTTCTCTAAACTGGACAGGTAGAAGTGTGCATTTATTTTTAGTATAGTGAACGGAGGGAGTATGATATCAATGTATTTATAGGACTATCCTAGCATGTATCATGTACTCCCTCCGTCCATTTTTACTTGTAGCATGCCATCCATAGAAGAGGTGAAACAGGCAGTTTTTGAGTTGGCAAGTGACAGTGCAATTGGTCCTGATGGGTTGACTAGTACTTTCTATCAATCCTGTTGGGAAACTATTGGTTTAGATGTCTTCAAAGTGGTTACAGCTTTCTATGAAGGTCATACTCTTCCAAAATCCATAATACACACTAATCTAGTGTTGTTGCCAAAGAAGAATGAAATTAAGACCTTTTCTGATATGAGACCTATCAGTCTTAGCAATTTTATTAACAAGGCCATATCTAGGGTGATTCATAATCAAGCTTTGTTAAAGGAAGGAACATTATTGAGAATATTTTATTGACACAGGAAATTGTTTCTGACATTAGATTGAGAGGAAAACCAGCAAATGTAGTCATTAAGCTTGATATGACTAAAGCATATGATAGAGTATCATGGTTATTTTTAACCAGGGTTCTAAGGAGAATGGGCTTTGCTAAACAATGTATTGATATAATCTGGAGGTTGATACCTAACAATTGGAATTCAGTCCTCATCAATGGACAGGCTCATGGTTTTTTTTTCATCAACTAGGGGTGTTAAACAAGGGGATCCACTGTCTCCTGTATTGTTCATTTTGTCTGATGAAGCACTGTCAAGATCATTGAATGCTTTATTTCTGAAAGATGAGTTCAAGAGTTATGGGATGCCTAAATGGAGTGCCAATCTTAATCATCTTGCTTATGCAGATGATACCATTATCTTTTCTTCTGCAGATTCTACTTCTGTATAGCTTGTTATGAAGACTTTGAAGGACTATGAAGCAATATCTGGTCAATTGATCAATAAGAGAAAAAATTCATTCTACATGTTTTCTAAGGTGGATAACAATATCGTTCAACAAGTTGCTGCTACCACTGGTTTCTCTAGGGGTTTATTCCCTTTCATGTATCTTGGCTGTCCCATATCTCATGCAAGGAAGAGGAAATCAGATTTCTTAGAATTGATCAAGAAAGTCAAAGACAAGCAACAAGCATGGAAGGGCAAGTTATTATCACCCGGTGGTAAGGCTGTTTTGATCAACAGTGTATTGCAGAGTATTCCAATACACTTGTTATCAGCCATGAAGCCTCCTAAATGTGGTATTAAGGAGATTCATCAGATCTTTGCTAAATTTTTCTGGTGCAGTAAAGAGGACATTAAGTCAAGGCATTGGGCTGCTTGGTTGAAAATGTGTTTACCTAAAGATGAGGGTGGATTGGGTTTCAGATCTTTATTTGATGTGTCCAAGGCTTTATGTGCAAAATTATGGTGGAGGTTTAGAACTTCTAATACACTATGGGCCAACTTCATGTGGAATAAGTATTGTAAGAAGCAGTTTCCACAATATGTGCAATGGAAAGGTGGTACACAAGTGTGGAAAATGGTATTAGAAGCAAGGGACAATATTGAACAAGAGATTTGGTGGGAAACAAAGAGTGGTACAACCAATATTTGGTTTGACAACTGGACCAAATTGGGAGCTCTACATTATGTTTTACATGATGTTCCAATGGATGAGTCTGTTAAAGATGTTAAAGATCCGATAGAAGATAACGAATGGAATGTTAGCAAATTATAACATCTTTTTCCAGCTGATATCGTAGAGTATATTGTAGAAGATTTGGAGCTGAGGGAAACTTCTGATCATTGGGATAAACCTTGGTGGATGATGACTAGCACTAGTAAATTCACAGTTTCTAGTGCATGGGATTTGCTTAGACAAAGAGGTCATGTCTCTGAGGACTATAAGCACATCTGGCTGAAAAGTTTTCCTTTTAAGATTTCATTTTGCTTATGGAAGTTATGGAAGTTCAAGTTGCCTGTGGATGAAGTTCTAGCAACTATTGGAATTAATGTAGTACCTAGATGCTACTGCTGTATAGAACCTATGCAGGAGACAATAGATCACCTGTTTCTGAATGGAGATTTTGCTGCATCTATATGGAATTGCTTTAGCAGTGCTATAGGAATACTGATGAATTGCTTTCAAGTGAAACATGCAGTGAAATTGTGGTGGAATGCAAATTGTCATTATAAGCTGAGACCAATTCAGATGGCAGTTCCTGCAATCATACTTTGGCAGAACTGGAAGTGGAGAAACACAAGGTTGCATGGGGGTAATATGTCAATGTATAAAGTTCTGCATGAGATCAATCAAAATATCCATTTGTTATGCAGGACAAGGTTTCCCTCAATGCAGAATATACCACACAAATGGCCTGATATCATTGACTACTTTGAATCATTTAGACCTGTGATAAGGACAATTGTAGTGAAATGGCAATTACCAGCAAGAGGGTGGTTCAAATGCAATACAGATGATGCTTCTAGAGGGAATCCAGTGTCACGACCCAACCGGAGGGCCATGATGGGCACCAGGTGCTAACCCACCCGGGCACCTCTTATCGTACTTTCCCATTCACATTTAGGTGAGCCACATAGCTTATTCATAATTTCTATACATCAATAATACTAATCTCATTGGGCAACAACACATGTATATCATCCTCGACAACAATGCCCCTATGTCCATATACACAAGCTGACGAGGCTAACAAAATGATATACAAAATACAAGCCGACAAGGGTAAAAGACATCTAACCATACACAACTGTCTACGAGCCTCTAAGAAAAGTATGTAACATCATATAGACGGGGCAGGATCCCGCCATGCCCATATGTATGTACACAAAAGAATAATACCAACAGCTGTAGCTCCGGATGAAATGGAGCTCCTCTATACAGCTTCTACGAACAAGCGATCTATGGGTCAAGTCTACCTCCCTGTCCACCTGCGGGCATGACGCAGCGTCCACAAACAAAAGGACGTCAGTACGAATAATGTACTGAGTATGTAAAGTATAATCAACATATAGTAGAAGCATAAGAAATAGCATAAGAGATAGCATAAGATAGAAGAATCAGGAGGTAATAGAACAATTTGTACCTCTAGTGGCCATCATCATATTTACTTACTTGTCTTTCATAGGGACCTTCTATTTCTAATGCTTACTCATGTACATATACATATATTTATTTGTATCATACCCTACCATGAAGGTTCGGTGTTTCACGTACCCAGCCATGTCAAGGCTTGGCGTTATACATACCTGGCCCTTCCAAGGCTCAGGGTTAACCGTACCCAATTGCAGAGGTGCGCGCGTGATAAGTATCATACCCGGCCATATAAGCTCGGTGATTACATAATAGTCATACATAATTAGACACATATACATGAGGGTCCATAAGTATCATCAACATCATTACCATCATCACTTTCGTTACATCTATCCGTAAAGGATCAACTATCATATTGGGGAGGAGGTAGTATCGTACAAATATTGAGAATCATGAGCTTTAGTAATTTTGGAAATAGAGTTCTTTGGAAGACATTATGGAACTCATGAGATGGTATATAGCAAAGGAATCATGCCTTAATGAAAGAAGGGTTAGCCTTACATATCTCTTGGTCTTCTTAACTAATTAACGTTCACCGTTGAAGCTTGAACAATCTACATTTAGAAGGATTCATACAATGGTTAAGCCATAATGATCCTCTTAAATTCAAAATAGAATAATTCATGATCTAATGAAAATTGGGCAGCATTTCCCCTATTTCATCAACTTCCATCATATTACAAAACAACTTCCAAACAACCACAATAACATCCACAACATCATAATCAAGTAATCACATCCCATTAAGCCTTCAAAATTCATTCTCATGCTCAACTTATACTAACAAATTCACACCCATTCTTAGCACATTTTCATACAATGCTTCCTCATCACTATTACGACCTTCCATAGCAAGATCATACCCATAGCATACTAAGAATCATGACTCAAGTTAGCTTACTACTCAAAATCATCATAAAAGTTACATTTAGACCTCATTT